>NC_141089.1:17199118-17201618 GCF_041138505.1 Cibotium barometz
ATAAGAGGTGTATGAGATGTGATAAGAATTGATAAGATGCGTATGGAAAGTGATAGGATGTGATAAGAGGTGTATGAGATGTGATAAGAATTGATAAGATGCGTATGGAAAGTGATAGGATGTGATAAGAGGTGTATGAGATGTGATAAGAATTGATAAGATGCGTATGGAAAGTGATAGGATGTGATAAGAGGTGTATGAGATGTAAAAAGATGTGATAAGATGTGTATGAGATGTGATAAGATTTGATAAGATGCGTATGGAAAGTGATAGGATGTGATAAGAGGTGTATGAGATGTAAAAAGATGTGATAAGATGTGTATGAGATGTGATAGAATGTGTTAAGATGAGTTAGGATGTGTTAAGATGTATATGGGATGTGTTAGGACGAGAATGAATGTAATATGGTTGTATGAATGTGATGTGGATGTATACATGTAGATGTATATGTATGAATGTGAATGTTGATGTGGATGTGGATGTATGGATGTAGATACGGATGTGTATGTATGTATGTGGATGTGTATGTATGAATGAGGATGTGAAAATGGACGTATGTATGTAGATGTGGATGTATGGATGTATGTATGTAGATGTGGATGTATGTATGTAGATGTGGATGTATAGATGTGAATGTGGATGTAGATGTGGCTGTATATATGTGAATGGAAATGTGGATGTGGATGTATGCGAATGGATGTGGCTGTATAGATGTGAATGGAAATGGATGTGGATGTATGCGAATGTGGATGTATGCGAATGTGGATGTAGATGTGGACGTATGTATGTATGTGGATGTGGATGTATGAATGAGGACGTGATAGTGGATGTATGCATGTGGATGTATGGATGTGGATGTGGATGTGGATGTGGATGTGGATGTATGGATGTGGATATGGATGTGTATGCATGAATGTGGATGTGGATATGGATGTGTATGCATGAATGTGGATATGGGATATGGATGTATAAATGAGGATGTGAAAATGGAGGTAAGCATGTAGATGTGGATGTATGGATGTGAATGTGGATGTGGATGTGGATGTATGGATGTGGATATGGATGTGAAATTATGATATGTGATGTGAAGGAATCTGAAGTGAAGAGATGGAAAATCATGGGATTGGATGAGTACACATATAAATGGAATGTGGAATAAGTAATGTGGATTAATGAGGATTAATGTGAAAAAATGAGAGTTAATATAGAGATTGTATTTGTAAATGCTGTTTATAAATGCTGTTTGTAAATGGCTGTTTTATGTCAAGAATGCTGGGGAAGCATTTTGACCATCTTGTGATTAAGGTCGTGGAGACCTAACTGATAAAGTTGCAACTGCTGACGGAGAGTCAATGGAGGACGTCTCGCGTAGCAAGGTCGGCCGAGGTCTTGACCAGCCTCGGTTCGATTAAAATGGTGAGCTTCCGGTACGGTGGATGAGGGACCAAGGAAGCGGCCTATGAGTGAAGCGCTAGGTCACCTGCGAAGGATCCTAGAGGGTGCTGACCATACGGTGCTCGGGCTCTGGGTCGCCTAGGATACCCACGCGTGCGTCGAGGAAGATATTGGAACAAGGAGTAAGAGTTGTTTTGTGAAACCGAGCATGGATCTGGTTGATTGACCTTGCTGGTCTTCAATGGATGAGTCCATGTCTCTTTATATGGATCTGTTGGTTGATCTTGCTGATCTTCAACGAGAGTCCATCTTGATTTTTATAAGTGATTATATTGCCAAGTATTATGGGCTAGGAACTATTGAAAAGGCCCCTATGTGGACAGGTGGTGAGCGTTCTAGTTGCCAATGATGCCATAGATACTCTGATGAAGGAATGATGGGAAATTATGAATCAACTGGATAAATTGGAAGATTGTGATCAGTGGTACTATGGTTTCCTTAAAGGATTGTTTTAAAGTTAGCTGATGCTAAGAAAAAGGCAATTTCATATTGGGTGTGTAAGTGGTGTGGCTAGTTTTATGTTTGCATGAACTTCCGGCTAGGGGGCCTTGGAACTCTTTTCCTTGGTACCCGGGACAAAACCTAACCAAATTCCAAATTGGATCCCATCACTACAGTGGTTGGGTGGTTGGCTAACCCATGGGATCGGATGGGGTTAGGCTGGACTGATGGATCCGTAAATCGAGATTTAAATTCTATTATTACGATAGATGAAGTAAATCCCGGATAGAAATTGTTCTATAGATAGGAATCAACGGCTGTGCCTCTTGATGGGGAAAAAAGCGTTGATCCCAATGATCCAAGTGCAAGTTTCTTCCTTGATTTGACCAAGTACCGTTAAAGGTGCAGTCAGATCAGTTGATCCGTAATGATCTTGACTACGTTAGAGTAAAGATTTATCCTGGTGGAATCGCCCATGCTTTCCGGGTAAAGGAAGTTTTTCCGGTTTCGGTTTTGGACAAACCGACGGATTAGTCTCTTGTCCGGATATCCGTGGGGCGAGGCCCCGAGTGTGAGACCCCTACCCACGCATGATGTGCTACTT
>NC_141089.1:19136618-19316618 GCF_041138505.1 Cibotium barometz
CAGTACAGATGTTGGTAGTTCTTGTCTTTGTCAGTCAGAGGAAACTTTCCAGTACAGATGTTAGTAGTTCTTGTCTTTGTCAGTCAGAGGAAACTTTACAGGTAACTTATGCTCTGATATCTCGTAGTATTTGGGACAAAGAAACTCATGTAGATGAGGACGTTCTTTCCACGGGGACCTATTGGAAAGCCAGGAAGGTGGCAGTTGATTACTTGCAGAAGGAGGTGGATGTTGCACATTCTCCAGGCTTTGTGGTTCCGGATTCAAAGGGGGTGGTTTACAGGTTTAGGCCTTGAGTGGTCTTCAGCAGTTGATTACTTGCAGAAGGAGGTGCATGTTGCACATTCTCTAGGCTTTGTGGTTCCGGATTCAAAGGGGGTGGTTTACAGGTTTAGGCCTTGAGTGGTCTTCAGCAGGTTTCGAGGACTTGGCATCCCACCGTAACAGGTGTTGATCCTTGTGAGCAGTATGATGCCTCTTTGACTCGGAAGCAGAATGGTTCAGAATGGTTCATTGATTTGGTTGATGGATAACAGATTGGACGGGAGCTTCCTGATGAGGCTGTTGAGCTCATGGTTGTAGATGACTCTTTGGAAGAGGCAGGATTGTGTAGAAGACCCATAGTCTCTTCAAAGGAAAGGAAAGGAACTCGAAGAAAGATGTTATCTTTGAATGATTCAAAAGAAGAAGGCAATTTACCAAGTAGCTTGTGGACTGGATTGCTTACCAATGTACCAATCTCTTCAAGTTGCCGCTTGATTCGATTGAATTCTCCAAGCTTCTCCACTATGTTGTCGGATTTGGAGATAGAAAGCTTATCCAAATCTTCTTCCAACTTAGCCATCTTAACCGTTGAAAGTCTTTCATATTGCATTTGTATAGCGTGCCATAATTGTTGAGCCGTACTCCTTGTAGAGAGAAATTGAGACACAACCGATGTAGACATGCCATGCACAAGTAAAGCTTTGGCCCGTGCATCCATATAGGTGTGATATTGAGAAGGCACCATATGAGGAGAAGTGATTATAGACCACACCCCGGCGCTTTCCAAAAGAAGTTGCATAAACAAGGACCAAGTGTGGTAGTTGTTTGGGGTAAGCTTTTGTGAATCGGAAAGACTTGGAAGGATCAAAGATTGAGTGAATCGGTTAAAGGGCTGATATGATTGAGTGGGGAGAGGAGTAGTAGTGGAAGTAGTAGAAGAAGGAATCATAGTAGATGAAGTTGCCATAAAAGGCATAGATGATATAGGGGAGAGGGCATAGAAGTATGTGGATAGGAAGGCATAAAGGACAAAGAAGAAAGAGTGAAAGGATCCGTAGAAGGTAATGGATACGACGGAAAAGAGAAAGTAGAAGCACCTACCGAAGAAGGAATTGCACCAACTTCCGTTGTAGTAGTTGCCGGTCCAACCGTCGTAGGAGATGTAGGATCCATAGTATCTTCAAGTTTGCCTTTGTCTTTTGGAGTAGAGGACTTCCGAGATCCCATAGGGAGTGGAGGGTGGAAACACAAGGGAAGAAGTGTCGTACCTCCAAAAATGCAGCCAATAGATGGGCTGTACCAAGGAAGTATCTCCAAAATATGCACAAAGATAGTGCAAAAACACAGCCACAAAACGCAGCCGATATATGAACCAATAGACTCCGTAGAAACCACCATCCTGTCGAGGCATTCCAAAATCTCAAGAGGATACTTTCAGCAGCTCCCATCCTCTAGTAGCCCAACTATGACTTGGTGTTCCACATGTTTGCCAATGCCTTTGTTGATGTAGCCATTGGTAATGCAAGAAGCACAAGAGGGATAGTACATACGAGTCTACTACGCAAGTAGGAGGCTATCCAGGCTGGAAAAGAACTACTCCACCATGGAGAAGGAGTCATTGGGAATGATCTACTCCATCAAGAAGTTTAGACACTTACTGCGTAAGACGTTTGAATTTCATGTAGATCACAAAGCTCTCCTCTTCCTAATAAACAAACCAGACCTAGGCAGGAAAGTTGTCCAGATGGATGCCTCTTGTTACATGAATTTGAGTTCAACATAAGGCACACCCCCGGGAACAAGCATGCAATGGTGGCAAACTTCTTGTCAAGACTAGAAACAGGAGAAGAACCAGAGGGGGTGGAAGACAATTTTCCATATGCGCAGCTTTTCCTCACAGAAGGATAGAAACCCAGGTGGTATGCCGAAATACTGCAATTCCTGTCTGACTTGTCCTTCCGGAGTATATATCCAGAGATCAGAGAAAGAAGCTAACTCTCCAGAGCAAGTCATTCATGGTGGTGGCTAGGCAGCTCTACAAGATGGGCATCAACCAAATTCTTAGGAGATGTGTCCCCGAGCACAAGCAATAGGCTCCGCTGGTAGAAACTCACCAAGGTATAAGCAGTGGGCATTTTTTTGGAGAGGTCACAGGGCGGAAGGTGTTCCAGCTGGCAGGTTTGTGGTGACCAACCACATTAAAAGATGCACACAAGTTTGCAAAGGAGTGCGACATGTGCCAGACGCTGGGGCAATCGAGTGATGCAGACAGAATGCCTCATGACCTAGTCTAGCCATTCCAAAAGTGGGGTTTGGACTTCGTCGGCCCATTCAAACTAGTTGCTCAAAGGACAGGAAACAAATACATCTTAGTGGCCATTGATTATTGCACAAAATGGGTAGAGGCCAAGGCCCTTAGAAATTGCAAGGCGTCATCCGTAGCAAAGTTTCCTTATGAAACCATAATGACAAGATTGAGATTTCCTATAGAGATAGTCAGTGACCAAGGGAACCACTTCATCAATGAATTAATAAGGAAACTGACGGAGCAACACATGATAATACACAAGAAGTCGACAATCTACTACCCACACAAGCCAATGGACAAGTAGAGTGCACCAATAAGATCGTCAAGGGAATCCTGTGATCAAGATAATAAATGAGAACATGAACAACTGGGACACGAAGATGCACTCAACATTATGGGCATTCCAAACAACTTACAAGAATGCAACATGACTTACATCCTTTAGCATGGTGTATTTACTGGAAGCAGTAGTGCCCATGCAGTTCCTAACAACACAGAGTCTCAAGATAGCAGTTTGAGAGGCTCTCTCGGAAAGAATCAAAGATGCATAGGATCGAACAACTCCTGAAGCTGGATGCAAAGAGACTGCACAATGCCTGGATATCAGAAATTGTGCAAAGGAGAAGAAAGCTGCAAGTGGACATGAACACCAAGTTCAAAATCTTTGAGGAAGGCGATACTGTCCTGCTATTCACTATTAAGAATGGGACCCCACCAATAAAATTGAAAATGAGATGGACGGGCCCATACAGGATTGTCTTAGGAAACTCGGGACAAGAACTTTTGAGCTAGCGAGTTTGGATGGTGAAAAACTTAAGAAATTGGTAAATGGGTACATGTTGAAGCCCTATTATGGAAAGATGCCATATGAAGGGCAAAGGTGTCCAGAAGAAAATCAGAATCCTAATTCGGAGATATTTCAGGAACCAAAATTTGAGTCCAAGAAGAAGGACGGGATTTTGAAGAAATTAAAAATGGTAAAGAAAGTATATAAATATGATAATGGTATGTACAGATATTGAGGAACCATGTGGCAACAGCACGACGCAAGGCAGGAAAGTTGAGGTTGCCACCACAAAAAGGGGTGCATGGACATGAAGGGAAACTTGTCACATCACCATCACCTATTCTTGGCCCGGCCATTAATACCCTTGTAAATAGTGTGCATGGCACTGATGGTTGGATAGCGAGGAGGATCTAGGGCAATCATGAAAATATGCAACAATTATGGCCACCCTTGGGGAAGGTGCACACATTGGTGGAATGATTCTCCATCGAAAGCTTAGTTTCCAAATCGCCTTTCCAAAATTCTTTGCACGCGCTTCATTCCCTCTCGCCTAAACTCTGCTCTTTTCTTCGCCTGCTCACGCTCATCCCCTGTATACCTGAAACAAGAACCATGGTACTAGAATTTGAGCCTCTATCCTCCATTGTATACAAGGAAGTGGATAAGCATTCCAAATGGTTGGAGAGGATGGGGTTAAAGAATTTTGTTGAGCTACCTTGGGAGAAGCTCCAACAATACTACAAAGCCATGGAGCAACTGGAGAAGTTATAGAAGTCCAATACAATCAAGCTTCCGTTGGGCGAAAAGAGGGTGTTCAACCCCCTCTATGTGGCTGAGGTCTAGAAACTTCCCGCTGCCACCGAAGGGGAAGGAGAGGTCAAGCCAGCCCTGATGAAGATGACCTAGTAAAGGAGTTAGGCCCTTTAGAAGGTAAGGCCAAAGAATTTAAAATTAAAGGAAATCTGGATGCGGACAGGCAAAAGCATATGCGCTTTGTGGTGGAGATGATCAATCTCACCCACAAGCCATACTGCATGATGTCAAGAAATGCCTTCGGACTAGTGAAGGCAAAAGAGGTGGGGATGAAGGTGGCTTGGGCGGAAATGCTCTACAACAACCTAAAAGACCAGATGGGGAAGGTCAGCTGCCCAAACACCAATACAAAGATTGGCCCCTACCTAACAACACTCTTTAAAGCACAACCAAGAACTGCAAAAGAAGAAGAGAGCCAAAAGGAGGAGGCAAGCAACAAAAAAGATGCAGGGCACAAGGAGGAGAAAGAGGCAAGACCCCAACAAGAAGGGAGTTCTAGACAAACAATGTCTGGAAAAAAGAGGGCCTTTGAATTTGGAGAGAAGAAGAAGGGCAAGAAGGGAAAGACAATAGAAAGAAAAAGTAGCAAACAGTTAAAGGAGGACTTTGCCGATATCGGCAAGTCCATTCCCACACAGAAGCTAGAAGAGCAGCAACAAGAGACATAAGCCTCATAACGCGTGCACCCTGAACAAGCACAACAGGAGGCCGTAGACACCGCACGCTTACACCTGGAATAGGCACAACAAGAAATCATGGTCACTGAACCTCTGTGCCTGGAACAAACACAAGCTGAGCCCCCTGCACCCCGTCCTACAAGCTTTCTGGAGTCCATTGAAACGGATTTGGTGCAGGGTTGCCTCATTTATTTACAAAGGTGTATGACGGGCTGATGGAGATAACCAAGTTGTAGGTGGTGTAGTCAGGGAACAAGATGGCATCATCGAGACCATGAGAAGTCTGCAACAGGAACCCTTGTAGGAGGAATTGAACTGAACAAGAAGAGATGCACGCAGGATGGAGAAGATGCAAAAATAGTTATTGAGACTCCAGAAGGAGAATGAAGAGACCAAAGGCGAGATGACAATAATAAAAGGGGCTCTGGCCAGGAGAATGAGGAGATGAACAGGTAGCTGAAGGAGAGAATGATAGGGCCAAGGAAAGACATGCAAGGGCTGAGGTCCAAATCCTCTTAATCAGAGAAGAACACATCAAGATTATAAGAGAAGTGCAAGCCAAAGCAGATAAAGAAAAAGTAGATCTAGTAAAGACGAAAACCAAACTGGCAATTCTAGACACAGAAGAGTTTCTGGAAGTTTACGAACTGGAAGCGGAGAAGATGGAACAATGGGAAAGCCACATGGTAGAAGATCTAAAGGAGGTGTGGAGTGAATATCTAAAGAAGCTGACAGCGGCAATGTAAGCCCCCACACCTGCCTGCAGGCAAGAATCCAAATGGAGGATCCGAAAACCCAAACACAGGAAAACTAACAGGATCAAACTTGACAAGATCCCTGGAAACTACTGCACACAACCAAGGGGACAAGGAAGCAGGATATAGCAGGGCAGGCACTAGCAAAGAAAAGGAGCTGCAAGTGCAGAATGAAGAATCAAAAATGGAACTAAAGATATGGAAGAAAAGATTTTCTTTGTTGAAAGGTGATGGGAAGAGGACGCACGAGAAGCTTGAGGGGAAGGGAAAGGAGATTGTATTGTACAAAGGATCATCAATGGATATAATCCCCGATGATGAGCTGCAAAGAGAACATGCTTGGGCAGCCCCACAAAGAAGTTGGAAGAAAGGGGAGGCGACGAGGTGGCTCTCAAGGCTCAAATTGAAGAGCTAGGTGGCCTGATGGAGGAGCATGCCTTAGAGTTTAGACCCAGATTCCAGATATAAAAATTTTGGTTTTTGATTTTTCAACAATGTAGTGGTTCTGGACAACAACAACAATAAGTCACTACTGGCATAGCATCCACTAAGGTCGCCAGGTGTTGGTGGCCATCCAGCATCGACAGCCACCCAGTGGATCCAGCATCGACAGCCACCCAGCCTCACCACCCAGTGTATCCATTGGGCAACAAACTCTTAGGCATGAATCTTATTTCTTGTAAACACCTTGTTGTTGGAACATGAAGCCAAAGTGAGTGTTTCTAGTGTGTTTTATTGAGTTCTGGAGTAGTACTAGACTACTTTATATCCTAGTGTGCCACGTGTCACTATGGGACTTATCCCATATACATGTCACCTAGAGTGTGTGTGCCTACTCTATAAAGGCAATGTACTTTCTAGTCTTGGGACATCAATCAACAATCAAGCTCTCTTGGCCTACATGTGAGTACTCTTGGTTATCATTGCTTTGCACTTGTATTGTCATTTCATTTCCATTTCATTCCGTTCCTGTGCCTTCATGTGGTATCAGAGCCACTGCTTCTTTGCTCCTAGAGATTGAGGAGAGGGAGGCCAAAAAGAGAAGCCATGCCCTCTCTCTCTTTCTCTAAGTGCAACAGAGTATGCTCTCCTCCATCTTGAAGACCTGCTGCCCAACATCTTGAAGACAAGGCCATCTCCAGCTGCTGCCCCGATTTCTGCTCCACAAATTGCTCCTGCTGCCCGTCAATCTGCTCGTGCTGAAGCCCACGATTCTGCTCCAGCTGCTGCCTGCTCAGATTCTGCATGACCTGCTCCTACTGCCCGTACTGAAGCTCTTTTCCTGTGCATACATGCTGCCCCGCATATCTCTGTTCAGCATCCTTCAACAGGCCGCCATTCTGCCCCTTCTTCAGGCTGCCCTATTTCTGCCTATCGACATGCAGCTGGTCGCCTCAATGTTCAGAAACTGCCGCTGCCCTGCTGCATCTGCATCACGATCTACTGAAAGAAGAGAAATTGCTGCCCACAATCTACCAATGCTCGTCATTTTCCTGCGCAACTCTGCATCTTGCTGACGGCCCCATCTCCTGCTGCTCCTATTCGTTTCAGTTCTGCGCACACCAGTTTCCATTCTGCTGCTCCAGCATCAGCTCCTCCTCACCATATCAATTTTCCTTGCTCCTGATATACCTGCGTGCACCCTGCAGCGTGGAGAAGCTCTTCAGCGCATACAACTGCTGCACATTATTCTACTTCAGATCTGTCTGCCATGGAGTCTTTGAGATCGAGTACCTTTATTGAGAAGTTCACTGGTAAGAACTTTCCGACATGGCAAACAAAGTTGCGTCTTATCCTTATGAAAGACGGGGTGTGGAATGTTGTTTGTGGCAAGGATAAAAAGCCACAATCGGATGAGAAGAAAATTCTACACTGGGAGAATTTAAATGACAAAGCCCTTTCTCTCATTGGTTTGGGTTTGGGTGATGAAGTTATTCATCATCTTGACTTTGATTCCACTGCTCAAGAATTATGGGAGAAGTTTGAAGGTCTCTTTGGCAATAAGGTAATCAATTCTAAGGTCTTCCTCCGTCAAGAATTCTTCAAACTCCAGATGAAGCATGAGGACTCTCTTCTCGCTCATCTGAATCATATGGAGTCTCTCATCACTCAACTTGCTGCGTTGAAGGCCCCAGTTGGGGATGAAGACCAAGTCGCGGTGCTCCTCACGAGCATTGAAGAAATTCCTAAGTATCGGGAGATTATACCAGCATTAAGAGTGGCAAGCATGAGCTACCATGACATGGTTGCTATGCTTCTTGATCATGAAAGAAGGCATATTGATACTCCTGACGCCAATGCACTATTTTCTAAAGGGAGGTTTCCTAAAGGGAAAGGTAACTTCAAACCTTTCAAGTGCACTTACTGTGGAAAGCTTGGTCACACCGAAGATCGTTGCTTCCAGAAGCTGGCCAAACAACAATCTAAAGACCATGCCAACTTGGTTGGGACTATATCCAACGAAGACGAAGACGATGTAGACACCTCTACTCCAAATCATGCTCTTACTGCTCACATCCAAGATCTCTCTCTTGATGAAGAGGTCTATGCACCGGATGATCTTGACTTTGTTTTTTGAGTGTGTCGAAGGTACTCTGCCTTGGGAGTCCCCCTAAAATGAATGCAAATAAATCATGTGTGTTGAGTCAATAAAGGTTCTCAGCCTTGGATAGTCCTCCTAAAATGATGTTATTCTCTTTTACTTTATTTGTGTGTGGCTTCCTACCACTTCATGTTATGAAGCCAGGGGGGGATGTACTATGGGGGTCCTATTATTGGCATTGATGGATTTCGTTATCAGGCCTGGCCGAGTTCTAGGATGTTGGTGCACTCCCTAGACCGTTTTGTTGGGTCAGGTAGCCATGCTTCTCTTTTGAGCCTCTGAGCTATTTGGGATGTACAGATTAGTAGATTCATCATGCCATGTCATGTTCTTGGCTCCATTCTAGTAATCTCTCACCTTGCCTTCATGGGGGGGTGTTGGAACATGAAGCCAAAGTGAGTGTTTCTAGTGTGTTTTATTGAGTTCTGGAGTAGTACTAGACTACTTTATATCCTAGTGTGCCACGTGTCACTATGGGACTTATCCCATATACATGTCACCTAGAGTGTGTGTGCCTACTCTATAAAGGCAATGTACTTTCTAGTCTTGGGACATCAATCAACAATCAAGCTCTCTTGGCCTACATGTGAGTACTCTTGGTTATCATTGCTTTGCACTTGTATTGTCATTTCATTTCCATTTCATTCCGTTCCTGTGCCTTCACTTGTAAGTGATCTTGTAAACACCTTGTAAGTGATCTTGCCAACGAGTAGTACCCGCGCTGATGTAAAAGAGGAAAGGGGAACTATCCAAGGGAGAGAGATACGTGATAGAGAAGAGAGTAGAGAGTGACAACTGGGAAGGCTACGGCATTTACTTTGGGCTAAGCCTTCACACGCTAGTGATACAATGATTTTTTTGTGTGCAATTCTCCATTTTTTTGTACTTCATAAGTCTAATCAATTCATAGTCTATGTTAAGTACTTTTCTATAACTGGATATGTCTTCTAACTGGAATCTGGATTAAAAGTCATTTCTATCTAGACATGACTCCTATTTGGAAATAGGATCAAGAGCCATGTCAAGAATCCTGTCAAATGTAGCAACTAACCTCTATGCTGGCATGACTGACTCCCTTAGTCTAGGTAGATCAACAGAGCAATGCATTAGAGTTAGCTTATCGCATTGGGCATAGTTGCATTAGTCATGTCTCCTCTTAAGCCAACTAGGTGGTCTGGAACCACACAAGTGTCAGGTCTCAATCAGACACCGACAACAACCCAAGAACATTATTGGTCAGCACTCACTAGAGCGGTCACATAGCCTACATAAGCACGCATCCTACTTGGTAGGGTGCCAAATCTACATAATCTGTGTTCTAACCATATTGCCATATTTGGCCCCACCATCCAATGTCTAAACTAGGAACAACCATGCTCAGATGCTCACCACAATGGCTACTCCTCATAAAGGGATCCTTATAAGGCTTTGCACCACCTTAGAATGAAGTAGTTGTACAAGCTCAACTCAAATGAGGAAAACCATGCCTTGTGTTACTGAGGTAACTAATTTGTTGCTTATGCAACTCAGAGCAGATGCCATAGAGTTGACTTGCTCATAGCTCCTCACAGAGATAAGCTTGAGCTAAGATTTAGCTCACACACTTAGCCTTGCTTGTTTAGATAAATATAGAGTTCACATAGGTGTTTTACACATGTTTTCTCTCTTTTGTTCTTGTACAGAGACCTCCCTCTATTTCTCACAAAAATTATAGTAGCTCTCTCTGTTCCCCTCTCACGAAGAACTATTTCCCACACAGGAATTTTGAAATCACTAAGCTCTCTTCCAACTTGCACACATAAATGATTTTTGCAATTCCACTACTCACATTGAATGAATGAAGGAGAATGAGAAAAGAATTCCCCTCTTAATCAAGGCTCCTAATCACTAAGGAGAATGAGAAAAGAATTCCCCTCTTAATCAAGGCTCCTAATCACTAAGATAGAGAAACCCTAATGCAAATCTATTGCTCTCATACTAATTGTTAGAATAAATCACATTGAGGATTGCTAAATAACTATAGCTAACTCTAGCACTGTGCTAAGCATTGTTGAGAACTACTAACTAGGCGTGTCAACTGCTATCTAGCATTGTGCACTAGTATGAAACCAATTGTTGAAAATGAGAGAGTTGCTTAATGGTGGGAAAATAGATTAAGCACTAAGCTTGGATTAACACCGACATAGAGTAGCACACACAAAGTGTAAATTGGCACTAAGAATAATGAGATTAACCATAATGAATGAGACCTAACAAAATGATTAACTCATAGCAATAAGAGAGCATAGTCTCCAATAAGGATCACACATGATTATATTATCCAAGAGGTTACACCACGCAGAACTCTCAACACACAATAGTGACTGAGAGCTAACTGAATTTATAAGCCTCCATGAGCTAGGGACCTACATCCACTTTCCTCTCCACATTTCCTAAATCTACTCCACCTCTCCTACACAATAGGGAGGTGCCTTGATAAGTGGAGATTCATACCACCTACTACGAGTGCCAACCCAGTCCTTGATGTGACCATTTTAGCCTAATTCTAGAACCTTAGACCAAGACCTATCCACTACGGATTATTTTGACCTTTCACTATAAGGTATGGACTAAACTAATAGTATACACACACGCGTGTGCGTGTGCGCGTGCACACACACACACACATGTATGTATGCACCTAAACATATGTATGTATACACACACACACACATGTACATACATACATACATATATATGTAGACACACACACACACACACACACACATATGTATATATATATATATATATATACATATAGACACACACATAGAATGTGTGTGTGTGTTACATATACGTATGCACACACACACACACACACACACACACACACACACACACACATCTATATATACACACATATACATATATACACACATCTATATATACATATATACATATATAAATAAATAAATATACATACACATACATATATATATACACACACACATATATACACGTATACACACACACACACACACACACACACACACACATACATATACACACACACACACATGTATACATGTATACATATATGCATATATATAAATACACACACACACACATATATATGTATATATATATACACACATATATACATGTACACACACACACACACACACATGTATGTGTATGTGTGTTTTCAATCTTCTACATCAACAGTTAGAGAAACTTCAATAACCGTATCCAACTTGACTAGTAAAAACATTAAACATGATTATATAACAATAGATTTATGTACAATAATCATGTAACAAGTACAAGGAGCAAGTGACTCCATTAAGGGAAAAAAGAACTTGTTGTTGTAGAGTATAAACCATGAAAATATTTTGAGAGAATAGATCCTGTTACCTGCATCCATTCAAACAAACAAACAAAGAGTTAGCTCGTGTATGTCTTGCAGGTGTCAAATGACCTATCATGTGTTATAGATGTCACCCAAAATAGCTTATGGTTTATGCAGTGATGGCATCAATCCCCTTGATATATCTAGAATATAGTATTATCTCAAAGTAAAGGGATAATCTGTTGGATAGGTGTCATCTCCAGATGGTGTCACGCTAGTGGCACACTCTTTAGCCTCTAGGCATTTTTGGGATTTATAGCATTCATTTCCATTTTTTCCTATTTACACACATTTTTGGGTGGAGGAAAGGGTGGAGGAACTTTCCTATATATATGAGGCATTGTAGTTCATTTCTAATGAAGTTGGCTAGTGGTTCATTGATGAGTTCTTGAGTACATTGTCTCTTCTCTCATCTCTTCTTTCACATGGTATCAGAGCAAGGTGGTGGTGCACATAGAGCCTCCTTATCCTTCTTCCTCTCTACCTCTAGTCCTCTTTAACAACCCCGCTTTCAATTGCGTTTTTTCATTCTTCGATTATCTGCTAAACGAATGCGTTTTTGAGGATTGTGCCCGCTGGACCTACTGGAATCATCGTGGTCTACAACTTTGGAGAAGAAAGTTTTCGCAAACTCCTCACCGTTTTTGAGTTATTCTTCGCAGACTGCCTGCATACAGAATTTTTGCTTGCGTTTTTTTGCACAAACCCTTACTCATCATCCTTGCACTCATTCAATGATGCAAGAGGCTTCAAACCAGCCCCTTACCATCCTCTACAAGTGTGTTTTTAAAGCACTTCAATCTGAATCCTACAACTCTACTTGCGGTGAAAACATTGCCAACTAGTTTTCCCTACATGCGGTAGCGTTTTTTTGGAGGCTTCTTGTGGAGAGATTTCTTGGCTGCGTTTTCATCATCAACTTCAGCCCTCTTCATGGTGTTTTGAGGTACATATTCATCCTCTTTTCTACACCTTTCTACCAGCTGAAAATTCCACTTTGCTACACACTTTGTGTTTGCGTTTTTGTGGACAATCAACTCCTCCATACTCTTTCTACCTAAGGCTACATTCTCAGCCCTCTTTCGTCAAACTATACAGGGGCACTGCCATGTTTGCCAGGAACCTCATGAATCTACTATGCCACTTGATTAGACCCAGGAATCTTGCAAGCTCTTTGGCATTCTTGAGTGGTTGCAACTTCACAACATGACTGCAACCTTGGCCGGATCCATAGCAAGCATTTCTGCAGACACTATATGCCCCAAGAGTGATCCACTGGTTATATCAACTTGGTTGGATTTAGGCTCAGTCTAGCCTTCGTGAACTTTTCTAGGCACATTGTGAAGTGTGTTATGCCACAAAAGTTATGCTTTCTTTATCTTCTTGTGTCATTTACACCGGTTGTTCCGACTAAACCCATCTAGAAAAGAGTATGTTTCATACCTAGCTACTGCATCTAGCAAGGAATCAATGAATGGTAATGGACGGGTCACATAGAGTGGAAGCATTCAACTTGCGGAAGTGAATACATACCCTAAGCTTCCCATTCTTTTTTGGAACAATGACTATCGGTGACAACCATTCCGCTCAATCCACAGGATAGATTAACCCTACCTTCAATAATTTGTCAATCTCTTCCTTCACTTGTTTGGCATAATTTGGATTCATTCTGTATCTCCTCTGGCTGATCGGGGTTGCAACTTCTTTCAAGTTAATTTTATGATGGTAAAAACTTGGATCAATCTCCTTCATATCAAAATAGTTCCAGGAAAATACATCCTTGTATGAATTAAGCAATTCGAGGAGTCTCCCTCTGAATTCTTGATTCACCTTGGCACTAATTCTGACTGTCTTGAGCTGCTGCTCGTCCCCTAGGTTCACCTCTTTGAGCTCATCTTCTTGAACTCTGATGTTCCTTTTCTTGAGCTCGGCTTCCTCTGGCTTTAGAGCCACCATGGCTTTTTCCTGTTCCACCTGCAATTCTTCCACATTATCCTGAGTGTCATCTTCTTCTTTATGAGAGCTATTCTCATTCAATATCACTTTAGGATGAGCCACCAAAACCTTTGGGTCTTACCTTTGCATAATCCTCTCTATGTCCACTTCAAACAGTGATAGCAGATCTGGATTCTCCTTCAAGATCTGCTCTTCTTCATCATCTTCTACCCCTACTAGGTAGTTTAGGCCTTCTGCATGCATTGGTCAGCTTGCCGGGTTCAGCCTGTCTTTTCCTGCAATTGAAATGCAGACTTTCTTTTTGCCTCTCCTGATCGTGATCTTATCTGTCTCCCAGTTGTGCTTTATCCTACTACTCCTAAGCCACGGTCTTCCTAGGAGCATGGGATATGCACCTGCTATTTCATTCATCTTGAGAATAATGAACACAGTAGTGAAGATACATTCTGCTACTTTTATCTTCTCTCCTCTGATTATCCTGACATGTCGGACAGGTCGAACCCTTCTCTGGTCAACCATGCGAATCTGGAACGAAGCAAGCTGCATGTCAGTAATCCCTAGCTTTTTAGCTAGGCTATATGATATTATGTTTACCTTTGACCATCCATCCAAAATGACCCTTGTCACTGTTTCACTTCTAATCTTGATGGAACAGACCTATCACAGTCCTGGACTATCTCCACATTTGCGTGCAGGGTGTTCTAGTTCTTGTAGTGGCATCTGTACCCGAATTTGGCACTATAGCTTGAAGCAGCTTTTGCCTATAATTGGGAACTAGATTTAACATTTGATCTAAACGGTGATGTTCAATTTAATCTTGCTGAGATCCTCCCACAAGTTATATTCCTAGTTGCTTTTCTTCTTATCAGCACAGTTGGCATGCCTTGACTTCTGTACATCCTTGTTTCTTTCTCTTTTGCTTCTCTTTCATGTTCCTGACTTCCTCTTGTTAGTGTTTCTGTCTGGATTCTTTCCAGATTTCCTTTCTTTTCTTTGCTCAGGACGCTTCTGCTACTTTGGATTGTAATTGGCCCCAATTGTTGGTGACTCAACATCGGCTTCTTTCTTGTGCTAATCTCCTCTTTTCTTAATCAAGTTTTTCTTGTCTCGATTTGCCTTGACTTTTGTACATCCTTCTTTCTTTCAATTTTTTCTTCTTCTTTATGAGAGCTATTCTCATTCAATATCACTTTAGGATGAGCCACCAAAACCTTTGGGTCGTACCTTTGCATAATCCTCTCTATGTCCACTTCAAACAGTGATAGCAGATCTAGATTCTCCTTCAAGATCTGCTCTTCTTCATCATCTTCTACCCCTACTAGGTAGTTTAGGCCTTCTACATGCATTGGTCAGCTTGTTGGGTTCAGCCTGTCTTTTCCTGCAATTGAAATGCAGACTTTCTTTTCGCCTCTCCTGATCGTGATCTTATCTGTCTCCCAGTTGTGCTTTATCCTACTTCAGCTGCTAGTTCTTGTAGTGGCATCTGTACCCAAATTCTCATTTGGCACTATAGCTTGAAGCAGCTTTTGCCTATAATTGGGAACTAGATTTAACATTTGATCTAAACGGTGATGTTCAATTTAATCTTGCTGAGATCCTCCCACAAGTTATATTCCTAGTTGCTTTTCTTCTCATCAGCACAGCTGGCATGCCTTGACTTTTTTACATCCTTCTTTCTTTCTCTTTTGCTTCTCTTTCATGTTCCTGACATCCTCTTGTTAGTGTTTCTGTCTGGATTCTTTCCAGATTTCCTTTCTTTTCTTCGCTCAGGACGCTTCTGCTACTTTGGATTGTAATTGGCCCCAATTGTTGGTGATTCAACATCGGCTTCTTTCTTGTGCTAATCTCCTCTTTTCTTAATCAAGTTTTTCTTGCCTCGATTTTCCTTGAGATAATCTCCGAGGGGCGGGCTTTCCTGCATTGTCCTCACCATTCCTTGTGTGCTCTACACTAACTTAGTGATTTGTTCTTGGACGTTTTGATACCCTACCCACCACTGTTCTTGTTTCTTTTTTAGTACCCGCTCGGCATTCTTGTCTGCGTCTTAACAAGTCCTTGAGATCTTGTCACACAGCCATAACTTCTGATGGCTCCTCTTATTCTTTCCTTGCCTCATGGTCCACTTTTACCATATTGACAACTGCATCATTTCCTGTTGGGTTTGCTTCCCTTTGTGGTCTTGCTTCCTGGAGTTCCTGCTCATGGCGCTGGAATATGGGGCAATTGTTTTGTTTGTGCCCCAGACTATTGCAGTAGAAGCAAGCTCCCTTTGGGCCAAATCTTCCACCTCTTCTTACATAAGGTCTATTGATTTGAGGTCCTGTGGTAACTTGGTCGACAGCTAGGTCTTGTTGTTGCTGCTGCCTTTCCACCACCCTTTAGTTCCTATTCCGAGTATTATAGTAACACATCTCTGCAAAGTGATTGTCCCTACCATAGGTAGTGCATACTTGCTGTGTTTCTCTTAACTGTCACTCCTCTTTTGTATGCCCTTGATTGTTACACCTTGTGCACTAGACATCTGGTTTGAGTTTGGATCCTCCGTGTCCTCTGAAAATCTTGGCTAGGGCAGCCCTTAGTTCTTCCTGAACCTTCTTTGCCTGCCTCCTGCCTTTCTTTTTCCAGGGCTTCCGCTCTTCGAAATCCAACTCCTGACTGGATTTTGACTATGATGTATCTTCTCCAGAATCTAATTCTGAGGTTTCTTCCTCCTCTTGTCCTTCTTCTTCTTCTTCTTGGAGTCTTTGTTTGCTTGCTTCAGGACCCCTTCAGCTCTGGCACATCCTACTA
The DNA here is from genome assembly GCF_041138505.1 of Cibotium barometz. Taxonomy (NCBI): domain Eukaryota; kingdom Viridiplantae; phylum Streptophyta; class Polypodiopsida; order Cyatheales; family Cibotiaceae; genus Cibotium; species Cibotium barometz. Next base: position 19,152,959 of record NC_141089.1, read on the forward strand.
CCACCACTTGTTTGAACGTAAGGGCTTCCAGGTCGTATGAGGCCACTGCCATCTAGAGCTTCTCCCTCAGTCCTCTAACAAACCACTGGCTCAGCGTGGCTGGAGCAGGATGGTTGGGCTGGTCCAGGCGCATCCGCATTGTTTAGAATTCAGCTGCATAGTCTTCTGTTGGCCTCTTTTTTTGCGTCATCCTCCTCTGAAGCTTTTCTAGCACCTCCGTTATGGTCTTCTCTTTCTTGAATCTTTTCAGGAAATCCTTCTTTATTTCTTCAAATGTTTGGAAGTTCGTCAGACCATATTGGGCGTACCCGCTTGTGCATTTACCACCCACCCAACGTTGTCACAAAGTACTCCGTCTTTTGTGGCAACAGAGCTTTGTTGGCCTGGAATGTGGTTTCAAAAGCAAAGATGTGGGCATTTGGATCCTCCTCGCTCTTGCCCTTGAATTTAAGATACTTGAGGGACATCCTATCCACAGCTGCCAGCTCTTCTCCTTCCTGAGCTTCTTGCCTTCTGTTTGGTGACTCCTAGCGATCTTTCTGATTCCTTGGTGGTTCCTGGATTTGTCTTTCCAATTGCCGTTGAATCCCTTTTATCAGTCTTCTTGGATGGTGCAGTTGTCCTTCGTGCTCTGCAGCCTCAGCCTGTCTGCCAACGGTACTGCATTCCTCTGTTTGAGCTGCTTGCATTCTCCGCGCTTGCTCCATTGTGCTCTTATGGCTCTCTAGTGAGCATTCCTGGCATTAGTTAGTGTGTGCTTTCTTTCTAGACTTCTTTGGACTAGCTTTACTCTATTGATTGGCTATGCGGGACTAACCTAAAACAAGCCTCTATCTTTCTACCCCCGCACCTAGGGTACCACTCCCCAGTAGGATCGCCAAAAGTGTCGGTGTCCGATCGAGACCCGTGGTTCCAGACCACCTAGTCGACTCCGGAGGAAACGTGGCTAATGCAACTGTGCCCAATGCGATAAGCTGACACTAATGCGTTGTGCGCCTAGGCTAAGGGAGTCAATCATGCCAACACAGAGGTTAGTTCCTGCATCTGACACAATTCTTGACATGGCTCTTGATCCTGTTTCTAGATAGGAGTCACGTCCAGATAGGAATGACTCTGAGTCTAGATTCCAGTTAGAAGACATATCTAGATAGGAAAGTACTTAACACAGACTAGGAATCAATTAGACTTATGCAGTATAGAAAATGGAGAATTGCACAGACAAATCACTGTATCACTAGCATGAAGGCTTAGCCCAAAGTACAATGTCGTAGCCTTCCGAGTTGTCACTCTCTACTCTCTTCTCTATCCCATATATCTCTCACTTAGATAGTTCCGTTGTCCTCTTTTACATTTGCCCGGGTACTACCCGTTGGCAAGATCAGTTACAATGTTGTTACAAGAAAGAAGATTCATGCCCAAGAGTTTGTTGCCCAACAGATACATCGAGCGACAGGGAGGGCTGGGTGATGGCCGACGGTTGCATAGCCACCAACAGTTGTATGGCTTGATTTAAAAGTCTAGATGTTCTCAAATGGTCGTGGGAGCTGTGCAAATTCCCAACTGGACGTTGTAATCTATTTTATGGTCCTAGTCGAATGATATGGTCAATTAGTCATTTTGGACCAAGTCGTGGGTTTGCCTAACGTGCCCGACCTATGTTCATGCCGACCTTGGGTACTGTATATAGACTAGCCTGGTAGCCTTAGTCCATCATTGAGTTCATTGTGTTCAAACACTCTTGTAAGCAAGACATTCCCTGTCCAAAGTCTCTCTAGATCGTTATCAAACCTTCCTACTTAAAGCACAAAGCTCCTTGCCCAGAGTATATAGATGAGCGAACATTATGTTCATAAGTAAGATATCCTTCGCCCATCATCAAAGCTCCTTACCCTAACCACACAAATAAGTGGATACAACCAATTACTTTGTAATCAAAGTTTGCAAGCAATAATTATTATTTTACTCTCCACTTCTTTTTTTACAACTTTGTATTATGTTGATCTTGCTTCCTACACACACACACACACACACACACACACACATGTATGTAAGTATACACACATACACACACACACACACACACACACACATATATACATACATACATCATATAAATACATACATATATACGTACACACATATAAGAATATAGTACAACGAAAAGATAGATAGCAAAAGAAAGTGCAATAGACAATGCAATAGATAGAAAATGGAAAGAATTTAAAATCTTGAGATAGGTACAATGTGATGGTGTTATCCACTCATGCGCTCTCAAGTAGAGCTTAGATGGCGATATAACAGACTCTAGATAGAGGATATACTAAGTGTAGGAAGTGGATACTTATAAGCATTGGATACATTAGCTTGTGAAAACTCTGTCCATATATAGTGTTGCAGGTGTTGTTATAGGTGTGTATACAATGCAGACGATTACGTGGCATAGACGGTCACTGCTCTCAACGTAACCAATCGACAACCGCCTCAAGTTCCAACTAATGCTCAAATCCCTAACCATCTCGTAACCATCAATGGTCACAATAACGACCCCATTGACATCTAAGCCGAGGTTCCACCAAAGATACGTACACCAATGGCTTCTTCTCATAATGGGAGCCTTTACAAATGTATACCAAACCAAGGCAAGCATTGAGTGTATACTAGCAGTCTCCCTCAATGTTTGCCCCCCTAAGACAGATTAAGATAAGCTAATTCTCCATGTTCTGAATGTTTGCTAGCATTGAGTGTATACTAGCAATCCCCCTCCATGTTTGTCCTAAGACAGATTAAGATAAGCTAATTCTCCAGGTTTTGAATTTCAATTTGATTCCGGATCTCATACTGATTCCTCAGGATAGTCTGTAGTCTGGACCTCCAATGCCTTGATTGTGTGCTGAATCAAAGTAAGAACAGAATTAACTATGTTGGTGACGGTGGCACAAAGCACGTCAACATTGCGCCTCTTCCATGCCTAAAGAAGTGTAGTATTTGGTGAAAAAGTATCGCATAGTACGGAATCACTTATGCTGGTGACGATGGCACAAAGCGCGCCAGCATTGCACCTCTTTCATACTTGAAGAAGTGTAGTATTTGTGAAAGTGTATCACACAGTTATTAGAATCGAGAGTTTTCCATTGGTTCTGCATCCGTTCCCAAGATAGTTTCGAGAAGCTCATAAGAGTCTAGAATAGCATTGATTTTGATATTCCAGAGAGTGTAGTTTGTCTCATAAAGCTTGCCTTCTATTAAGGTTGGTAGAGACGAATGCGCAAGACCACAACAGCAGCAACAGTAGCAGCAAGCTGAGATAGAAGCCATTACTCCCAATATTCTACGCAAAGAAAGACTAGACCTTATGAACTATTTCTGCTAAAAGCAACCAAGCTATGATACCATATAAGAATATAGCACAACAAAAGGTAGATAGCAAAACGAAGTATAATAGATAATGCAATAGATAGAGAATGGAAAGAATTTAAAATTCTAAGATAAATACAATGTGATGATGCTATCTATCCGTGCATTCTCAAGTAGATCTTAAGATGGCGATCTACACAGACTCTGGATAGGGGATATACTAAATGTAGAGGGTGTGGTTACTCAAGCATTGGATACCTTAGCTTGTGATAACTATGTCCACATAATGCTGCATGTGGTGTGGTAGGTACATATATGATACTAGTGGTTACGTCATAGACACGGTCATTGCCCTTAACGCGACCAATCGACCCCACCGTCCCATGCCCCAGCTACTGCTCGGACACCTGACTATTTACTACCATCAATGGTTATAATAACAATCCCATTGACGTCCAAACAACGTTCCCACGAAAGCCACATGCACCAATGGCTTCTCCTTATAATGGGAGGCTTTTACAAATGTGCACCAAACATCGATGTGAGATACATGCTCAAAGACAAGCATTGGGTGTATACTAACAATACATACATACATGCATACATGCTGAGAGGATGGCATTGGGTGTATACTAACAGTACATACATTGTTACGTACATACGTACGTACATGTGTGTGTGTGTGTGTGTGTGTGTGTTTAATAAATACATCAGTATATAAATATGTATATATGTACATAGGTATATATATATGCATACATACATACATGTGTGTGTGCGTGCATGTATATATATGTATGTATGTATGTATATGCAAACAACTTAATTGAATCGATTGATGTTGAAGAAAAACCAATGCTAAACCAATATGCTTCATAGACAATACAAGACTAGCAGTCCATTTGAACTGAAATAGCTAATTAGCACATCATAACTTGGCTGCTACATTGACTAAGAATAATGTGGATCTTTGTGAAGGGGCTCCTTCACGTATGTGTCTTTTAAGAGTCTGCTTTATGGAGGTCAGTGTTTCTCAATGGAACTTCATCCACTTCCTCAGCCAACTGCACTGCAAGGTTTTGTTTCCCTTGTTGCCTAGAGACTCGCCGGTGCTTTTTGAGCACAAGCCGTGGTTCGGGTTGCTTGACTCCCAAAGCCTTCACTTTGTACCTACAGTCATCAACAAATGCTGTTGAGTCAACCCCTCAACAGATTCACAATTTACTCCAGAAGCATGTATACACCAATGGGGTTGTTCCATCTCCACACATACCATGCCCTATACATGTCCACCTTTAAAAACTTACATGATTATGCTCAATGCAAGGACAAAACCAAGTTAATAGCATAAGCCCACGGGACAAAACCAAGTTAATAGCATAAGCCCACGATTACGCTCAGGGCAAGGACAAGACCAAGTTAATAGCGTAAGCCCATGATAATCACGAAAGCAGTGTACCTCACTTCACTCTCTCTCTTGGTCCCGAACGTCTTCATCTCCATCTGCTCACGATTCTTCAACTCTTCAAGAAGCTGAAGGTAATGTGCATAGCGCTCCCAATCTCCTCCAACCACACAGTTTGGTTCCCCTGTGTGGAAACAGTCAGAAAAGGCACATTGGGCCTCAGAAGTTTTTCCTCTTATCTGTCAAAACAGCATTTAAAACAAGCATTTGAGAGCTGATACTAGTGTGTTAATATAAGAGGACTAACGGAGACCAACCAATACACTATACCTCTGGAAACAGAAGGGGTAAAGACTTAGTAGAGACTTTGGCTAGACCCGGCTGGTTGAACCCTGGCGTATCTGCCAGATAGCCGCCACTGGGCAGTCTCAGTAAGCTCACATTGCGTGTTGTATGTTTGCCACGACCGCTTCTTTCAGAAACCTCCCCTACCATTTGCTCTTCAAAACCTTCACTCCAGCTTTGCACCTGCATAAGCATGGACTCCTTGTCCTAGAATAACTTGAAAACTGGATAAAAATGGGCGCACATATCAGCAGCAATGCACACCAATAATGAGTAGCCACCTTACACACAATAAACTATACCAATTGGTAATTCGCTTTCTAAGGCCTCTGTAACCCTGAACCCCGCATGCACACACACATAGGAAAAGGAAAGAAAAGGTCCTTACACTTGCCACATCATTTTTTAATGAAGTCGTGGATTCATCTTCACAACTGGTCCACAACTTCACACCTGCTTCATCACCCAGGGCATTGATCACGCTGGACTTTCCTACTCCACTTGACCCAATGATAACACTGGTTTTATTTGCCAAGATATCCACCAATGAACTGATGCCCAACTTCATAGCCGCACTGCAGAACAGAGGTTTATAACCCCATGAATTCAACCTGTTTTCCCAATCAGAGATCTCCTGCATTCATTCAACATGTCAAAACACATGCATTAGCCCCCAACAATCCAGAGAAGCCAGCACTGATTATGTAGTGACAACTCAAGTTTACATACTATCCTAAGAAAAGGGAACAAATATTTCATTACATAGTGGAAGGCCTCAACTGAGCACCCTCACCATGCATGTCTTCTTGCCCCAGCCTGGATGTCCATACTGCTAGCGCCCACCAATCCTAAGTCTGTTTTGAGCTACGCAATAGGCACCCTCTTTCTTGGTTTGCAACATTGGGAGTAAGAGAAACTATCCAGAGAAACCAGCACTGATTATGTAGTGACAATTCTCAAGTTTACATACCATGTTAAGAAAAAGGAACAAATATTTCATTACATAGTGGAAGGCCTCAACTGAGCACCCTCACCATGCATGTCTTCTTGCCCCAGCCTGGATATCCATACTGCTAGCGCCCACCAATCCTAGAGTCTGTTTTGAGCTACGCAATAGGCACCCTCTTTCTTGGTTTGGAACATTGGGAATAAGATTGCACAATCTGAGGTTTCCGCACTGAAAACGAACTCGAAAGCTGAGCAAAACAGATTTTCCCACACAACACACCTGCTTCCCTTTTCCCTCCCTCACTTGACTGCCAGAGTGCATAAATACGAGGTAAAGACTGAACAACAAAGCACCTCCCCATGCTCTTTCTCAGCTTTACAGAGAAATGATCTGAAGGCCGCTTTCGGGCTGCAAAATCATGTCACAAGCTGAGCCTCCAGCAGGCCAGCCTTCAGAAGAAGGGGAGAGGGAGGGAGAGGGAGAGGGGGAGTGTTCGTGCCATTGAAAGAAGCATACATCTCTCCATACTAGAGCATATATCATCTTCAGCATCCTCCCAGCACTTTGCACAAATGATTTTAAGTCCAACCAAAGCAGCTTGAATGAGTAAACTAGGTGATGATCAAAAGCTGTTTAGGCTGCCCAAAACTGCTTCCACCTGGTTGCCATTGCTACACATGCTTGAACGCTATGTTTTCCACCTCCTTGACCTGCATGTAGTGCTCCATTTGTTCCCTGCAGCACACTATCATAGCCCAATTGCCCCCCAGTTTAGGATTTCACTTTTACATGTGTGCACCTACTTTAGTCCTTATGGGTTCCATGTTACAGAACACTCATAGCTTCGTTCCCTTCACCAAACAATGGCCTAGATTCACTCTACGAACTCTCTACCCCTGGTATTTTCCAATACACAACGCACATGCATCTAGTATCTGAGTGTCATCAGAAGGGAAGCTACAGGACATGATTACTTGTTATTTACGATTAACAAAAACCAGCCTCGAAGGGCTAAATACAACCACGAAAGGCTAGATACAAACTCGCCTCCATGTACAGGACGAGGATCAAAGAACATGAGGGGGAGAAAGATGCACTTCTCCTCCGGCTGGCCGCTCTATGAGGAGAAGGCTATCTCATATAGGGGGTGGGGGAGGGAATAACCACACAGGTGGCCTGTAGTGCCAAGTGGGCTCACCACCTCTATCTGTGAGGAAAGGGCCAGGTTGCCAGAGCCTCAAGAAGGCTTCCCACCGCTTCCGCAGACGGTCAGAGCCACCCTGTAACTTCCCCCATTGGCTTCTGCAGACGGTCAGAGCCACCCTGTAACTTCCCCATTGGCTTCTGCAGATGGTCAGAGCCATTCTGTAACTTTCCCCATTGGCTTCCATGGAGAGTATGAATGATGTTGAGCCAAATGCTCCTGATGGACTCCGTAGGCAGTGTGGGTGCCTTTGATGACTTCGCTGCATTGAGCTCTCCAAATGTGCCAGGCTGCAATGCTGCTACAAATCTCCCATCTCTAGCATGAACCCAGAGTCAAATGATCAGTAGATGGTTCTGGGACTGCTACTGCCGAAACGCGAAGGTGAGACCTAAAGGACTGAGACTACCGAGGGTGGCCGCACCTCGGACAAGTTGCTGGTCTACTGCCAATGGCCAACCACGTGCCCACCGCCAAACTCCTGTGTGCCAGCAGCCACCAAAACAGGGTGATCTTTCGAGGCCGAAAACTGTCCTAGAGCAATCCACTCCACTAGGAACCCCATCAGGTATATCGTGCCCTCAAGAAAGCCCCCATCAACTCTATCATAGGCTTAATCCAGGAGTACAATGAGGTCCTACTGCCGCATCTTGGTCAAAGTTGTCGCCTCCCAAAAAGTATAGATGTTGTTCAGAATGCTCCGATCCTGAACAAAACCTGTCTAAGTGTCATGGATCAAGTCGGGGAGGAATGGCTGAAGTCTCCAGCTGATGGCCTTGGCTAAAATCTTGTAGGCGGTCTCAGGGAGGGTGATGGGTCTCCACTGCCGAATCTCCAATCTGTCACCACCCTCCTTAGGAAACAAGTGAATCAGTCCCTCTAAGAACCTCTCTAGCATGGTGCCTATAGTCATAATGTCATTGAAGGCTGCTCGAAGGCCGCCTTCCATAAGGAAACTTTAAGCCCATTCGCCCCTAGGCATTTGCCCCTAGGAAGAGCCATCAAGGCCTCCGCCAGCTCCTCTACTGTGTGAAGAGGAGTCAATAAGAAGGTTTGGATAGTGAGAGTAACCACCTCTTATGTGCCGCTAGACCCTCTCTCACATCCAACACCTGTGAGGATAATGGGGCACCCGTGAGGAGGGACCTAAAAAATCGATGGCAATGGCTCTCACATGGGGGGAGTCAGAAACAATAGCTCCATCTTGGCCCCCCACCCTGCGAATACCGTCTCTTCGCTACAATCTCAAAGAAATCCCCAGTGACTCTTATCTCCGGCTTGGGTTCATAAGGAAGCTCTCGCATGGTATCTGTACTCCACCCTCTTCTCCTCTATGGATCTGATCTCTGTACGGGGGGCAGCTAGCCAACTCTCAATCCACGGGTTATCAGCGGAACTCTCCTGACGTCACTGGAGAGAAGAAAGACCCTGTTGATGTTAGAAGTCATCTCCTGTCTAGTTTTATACACCAGGGCCTTTGTTGTGGGTGTGCCCGCCCTTATGAGGTGTTTTCCCATTTTTCCCCACTCTCCGCATTTTTCCCCTATTTTTTCCCATTTTTCTGAGGCTTGGGAGGGCTGCCAGAGGGTGCCAAGAGCAGTACAGTGCTGGCCGACTGGATGTTTATCAGTCGTGGGCACTCTTGCTGCTGGCCGACTGGTTTTGATCAGTTTTGGGCACCAGATTGCTGGCCGATTGCATTTATGCAGTCGTGGACCTTTTTATCAGTCGTGGGCTTTTTCTTATGCTGGCCGACTGCCCTCTAGGGGAGTATATATAGGTCCTCAGCCCCCATACCTCATTTGTATCATATTCGGGATCTTCTTGTGTATATCAGAGCAGAGTTACACGCCTACATCTCTCTCTTTTTGTGCTGTTTTTTCTGCCTGCGTTTTTGCTCGTGTTCCCAGATTTGGTCATCATCTCCGCTGCATATTCTGACATGGTATCAGAGCCTAGGCTCTAGATAGGTCTTGGGATTTGTGTGAGCAAGAGGGGGGCTGTTTTGTGGCTGATTGGTGGACTGTTCTGGACTGTTCGGGAAGAGGAGAAGCAAGAGGAAGGCGGGCTGATTTGCTGGACAGCCACTTGCAGGTATCAGTTCTTCTTTGTTCCCACCCACCCACCCTTTTCAAAGTACATCCCCGCTATGGCAGATCTGTTTGAGATGGCCGAGAGACATGTGAAGATCCCGACACTCCCCACGTTTCCGGTGGACCGTCAGTTGGACGGGAGCAACTACGGCATATGGAAGGTGATGATGGAATCCGTTCTGGAGTCCTATGATCTCGCCGATTTCGTCGTTGTTGGTGTTCCACGGCCGGAAGTAGAGGAAGGGGAGTTACCGTCAACCCGAAAGGACCGGGAGGCCCAGACGCAGATGTGGGATCGCGTCAACGCCAGGGTCCGTTCGTTTATTTTCCTCAACTCCACACCGCAGGTAATCAATCATGTCAAGCACATGACGCTGGCCAGAGGTATATGGCAGCATTTGGCCTCACTTTATAACAGGGTATCGCCCATGAAGAGGATTTCCTTGGAAGTACAGATGCGGGTTATGAGCCCTGCAAAGTCGTCGACGATGCGGGAGCATATTAACAAGCTGCAGGCTCTTCAGCAGGAAGTTCTTCAGGCTGGGAAGGAGATATCGTCAGAGGACATGGCCATCACGTTGCTGTCACATTTGCCCTCTTCGTACTCAGCATTTTACTCCTCTTTGATTACCAGTGGCAGGCTCAGCACCATCACGTGGGAGGAGCTTGTGCCCATGGTCCTGGACCAGGAGGAACGATTCACGAACCCTCCTCAGGGTGGAGGTTCGGAGGCCTTTACTGGCCAACGGTCGAAAGGCCGTAACTCGGGCAAGGGGAAGGCTTCATCGGAGAAGTCTTCTGAGAAGATGTCCGGCGCTGACCGCGAGAAACTAAAGGCAGAGAGGACGTGTAATGATTGTGGCGAGAAAGGCCACTACTGGAGGCAGTGTCCCAAGCGGAAGACCGAGAAGGGTGAAGACTCCTCAGCAATCATGAAGACTCCGGCTTTTGTGCACCTGGAGGTGATGGACACCGATGCTTCATTTTCTTCAGGCAGGGAGGAGATTGGAGGACTCTCCGCAACGGATACTCGGGAGTGGATTCTCGATAGTGGTGCTTCCAGGCACATGACTCCTTCCCGTTCCGGTTTACAGGATCTCTGCAGGTGTTCTGGTCAGATTCTTACTGGGGATACGTCCACTATCCCAGTTCACAGTGAGGGCAGGATGGAGATAGTTCCCGATGGCAGAGGGGGGAAGCATTCCTCCCAGGTGTTGTATGTTCCGGCACTTGGTTTTCATCTGTTGTCAGTGCATCAGATTTGCAAGACTGGCGTACGGGTGGAGTTTGATGAGCATTTTGTTGCTCTCCGGGACAAAGCAACAGGCCAAGTGGTTTGGGAAGGTGGAGTGGAGAATGGAGTCTACAGGCTTTCAGCACTCTCTCTCGCAGGTCCTCAGGATTGTGATGAGTGGCAGTCTAGTAATGGCTACTCAAGTGTGGATACGCTGCAGGTGCGAGCTTTCCGAGACCAGGTGGTGGATAGCTTGCCAGTAGATGGCAGCAGTTGGCAGGAACTTTCCAGTACTGAGGTTGGTAGTTCTTGTGTTCGTGAGTCAGAGGAAACTGAACAGGTCACTTATGCTCTGATGTCTCGTCGTGTTCGGGACATAGAACCTCCAGTTGTTGAGGATGTTCTTTTCACGGAGACCTTTCGGAAAGCCAGGCAGGTGACAGGTGATTACTTGCAGAAGGAGGTGGTTTCTCCAGGCTTTGTGGTTTCGGATTCAGAGGGGGTGGTTGACAGGTTTCATCAGGTTTCCAGGACTTGCTTGTGCACCGTAACAGGTGTTGATCCTTGTGAGCAGTGTGATGTCTCTGTGACTCAGAAGCTGTATGGTTCATTGATCTGGTTGATGGACACCGGATTGGACGGGAGCTTCCTGATGAGGCAGTTGAGCTCTTGGTTGCAGATGTCTCTTTGTGAGGCAGGATTGCGTTTCCTGTGGTTTCTGCGGCATGCGAAGGATCATGGACTCTTGTACATAGGAGGGGGATTGTTGGATGGAGTTCGACTCCACGGTTGGAGTGACTCGGTTTGGGGAGGAGATCCGGACACGAGGAGATCTACTTATGCCCCAGGAGCAGTTTTACGGAGCAGGAGGAGGTTACATTGCAGGTTTGGGCTTCCACTGGAGGAACCCATGGTCATCCAGAGGCACTTTGTTCGTGAACAGATCGTTGCTGATGACATCTTGCTGGAGTTCTGTTCGACGGAGGACAGTACGGTGGACCTCTTCACGAAGTCGCTCTCTCAGGACTTGCTCAGGCGGCACCCCAGCTCCCAGTGGTTGGTTACACAGCCAGGAGCTGAGAGGGGGTGTTAGAAGTCATCTCCTGTCTAGTTTTATACACCAGGGCCTTTGTTGTGGGTGTGCCCGCCCTTATGAGGTGTTTTCCCATTTTTCCCCACTCCCCGCATTTTTCCCCTATTTTTTCCCATTTTTCTGAGGCTTGGGAGGGCTGCCAGAGGGTGCCAAGAGCAGTACAGTGCTGGCCGACTGGATGTTTATCAGTCGTGGGCACTCTTGCTGCTGGCCGACTGGTTTTGATCAGTTTTGGTGTCAAATCCCCACGGATCTTCCCTCGTGATCGATCTTGGTTCGAAACTCGAATCCTGCAAACAAACGAACAACAAACAAGCAAGGGGGTGCAGGCCTGACTCACCTCCCAACCATGACAGCCGTGGGCGAGCCCACAGTCTTGGCTGTCCCCACCGAGCCACGAGCTGAGCTAACTAGGATGACGTACCGACCAATCTCCTCCTCGTGACGTCCCATACCGCCACGAAGCTACCCTCGCGGGCCTCGAGATCGCTGCCGGCCTCGGCTGCATAAAGCAGGTGCACGTCTGCACTAGATCCAGGCTCCAAGACCATAGAGCTCTCACAAACTCGCCAGACTCTCTATGTTCCAATAACTAACCTTGGCCACCCTTTTATAGGCTCTTGGCCGGTCATCGGGCGTCCACACTTGGCCGCCCGCCCGTCCATACTTGGGTGCCCGCCCGTTAGTATATCCCTAACTCAGCTCGTCAATCAGCCTGCCTAGTTCCAAGCTTCCCCAAGCCTCGAAACTAGTCTTGCATGCGTATAGCACACGGTAGATACCCACTGTGCACATGACATACTCCCCTTCCTCTAAGAGCTCACTCCTGAGCTCACTAAAAAGCCAGGGTAATCTCTCTGAAGAGAAGTCAATGTCTCCCATGTAGCGTCCTCCTCAACACGATGCTTCCACTTGATCTTGTATTCCGTGATAAGCGTATGACGCAATCTTCGTTCACGAAAGCCAAGAATCTTTTCAGGTTCGTGCGGAACAAATTTCATGTCCTGGACATCTATAATTTCTTGAGGAGTAACTAACTGATCTGCTCCACCCAGTACTTCCTTAAGTCTACTGACATGAAATACAGGATGAACTTTCACATGAGAAGGCAAATCCAATTCATATGCAACTGAACCAATCCGTCGTGTAACACGAAATGGTCCACAGTATCTAGGGGATAATTTCGGAGATCTACCTGTCCGTAAAGTCTCGGAATCTTTTGGAACTCGCAAATACACCATCGTTCCTTCAGAGAACTCTCTAGGGGAACGATGTCTATTAGAATAAAACCTGTCTCGGTCTTGAGCACTTCTAATAGATTCCTTCGCAACTTGTAACATTTCTTGCATATCTTGCAAAAAATTACGTGCTGCATCATGCTGAAGTCCTGAGAATCCTACTGTAACAGGTGATCTTGGTTGAAAACCGTACATAAGCATGAAAGGACTAAACCCTGTACTCGTATGCTTAGTACTGTTATATGCAAATTCCAACATAGGAAGATAATCCTCCCATGAACTTTGTCTTTTGGATACATATGCTCGAAGCATATCCTCCAAAATCTGATTCACTCTTTCAGTCTGGCCATCAGATTGAGGATGATCTGAGGAACTCAAATTCAAAGTTGTTTCCAACTTCTCGAAAACAAGTTTCCAAAAGTCACTCGTAAACTTAGAGTCCCTGTCACTGACTATGTCCTGCGGTAACCCGTACAGTCTAAACAATTGCTCGATAAACTGCCGAGCTAATTGCGTAGCTGTAATAGTCTTCCGGGTCGGTAAAAATCTAGCCATCTTTGTCAAGCGATCTACCACAACCCAAATAGAATCATGGCCTTGATGTGTTCTTGGCAATCCGGTAATAAAATCCATGGAAATACTTTCCCACTTACTACCTGGGATTTGCAAAGGATGCAACAACCCAGCCTGTCTAAAGCGTTCAGCTTTATTTGCCTGACAAATCTGACACTTCAGAACATAATCTTCTACATACCCTTTCATCTTCGGCCAATAAAAAGTGTGTTTCACTAAAGATAGTGTCCTGTGTACCCCAGGGTGTCCAGCAGAAGGGGCGTCATGACACTCCCTCAGAATCTTGGACCTAATGTCCGGGATCTGTGGTACACAAATTTTGTCATTACGGAATAGTAAACCATTCCGAATCATCCACTGACCTCCTGCAGCCTGAATGGTAGACTGCTCAGTCACCGAGTCTTGGTCAATCAATGAGCTCCCGTCCTGGATCTTCTGCCAAAATGGACCAAAATAACTATCAGTCCTGCAAAGCCCTCTCAATGACTGAAATAAGTCAGTAGAAATCTCGGTGAACGACAAAGTATTCACCTCTCTAATCCGACTAAGCGCATCTGCAATATTATTCATGGACCCTTTCCGATAACGGATCTCAAAATCAAAATCTTGCATTAACTCTGCCCAACGAGCTTTCCTTCCTCTCAAATCATCCGCATCACACACATACTTGATTGACTGATGATCAGTCAATACCACAAACTTGGAGCCATATAAATAATGTCTCCAAACCTTGAGAGCATGAATCACAGCATAAAGCTCCTTCTCAAGGGTTGGCCAACGAGATTGAGTGTCGTCTAGCTTTTTACTTTCAAAAGCAACCGGTCTACCATCTTGAAATAAAGCAGCCCCGATAGCATAGTCACTGGCATCAGTTTCAAGAACATAAGGCCGACTAGGATCAGGCAATGCTAAGATAGGTGCTTCCTTGACTTTATCTTTCAAAAGTCTGAAGGCCATATCCAAATCGTTATTCCAAGTTGGACTTACGTCCACGACCTTTCAATAAGTCGGTCATCGGTAGTGTGAGCTGAGAGTACTCCCGTACAGATTTCCTAAGAAAAACTACAAAACCGAGAAAAGAACGAAGTTGTTTCACTGTTCGAGGTATAGGCCAGTCCAAAACCTTCTGAACTCGGTCATAGTCAATGCTCAATCCATCTCTAGTGATCTTGTGTCCCAAGTAAATGATGTCGGTCATAAAGAACTCACATTTACTGAATTTAGCATATAGTCGATTCTGTTTTAAAATAGATAAGACAATCGTGAGGTGTCTGACATGATCCTGAAGAGTACGACTATATATCAAAATATCATCCAGGAACACCACCACAAATTTTCCCAAATGTTCACGAAAAAGATCGTTCATCATTTGCTGGAAAGTGGCTGGAGCATTGGTTAACCCAAAAGGTAATACGAGAAACTCGTAATGGCCATACCTAGTCCGAAAGGCGGTTCTTTCGACATGCCTTTCATGAATACGTATCTGGTGATAGCCAGTACGCAAATCTATCTTCATGAAATATTTCGCTCCTGCTAACCGGTCAATTAGGTCATCTGATCTAGGGAGAGGATAACGGTTCTTAATGGTCAGCTTGTTCAATCTTTTGTAATCTATACACATTCTCCAAGTATTATCCTTCTTTCTCCTAAGCAACACAGGTGCACCCCAAGGTGATTTACTTGGACGGATCTGGCCCATCCTCAGATAATCTTCGAGTTGTTTAGCCAACTCATCTTCCTCAGCTTGGCTCATCCTATAAGGTGGAATACTCACAGGATGAGCACCAGGGATCAAGTCAATACGATGATCTACTGCCCGTTCAGGTGGTAAACCCGATGGCAGTTCCTTAGGAAATACATCTTGAAACGAATCAAGTATCTTCTGTAATTCTTTGCTTTCAAACACACTTAATTCATTCACATCCATGGAAGGGATGAGAAAAGAAGAAAGTGGAATCAATACACAATGGAAAGCGGTGTACAAAGAAGAATTCATTATATTTCCAAAATCAATTGTATTTACAAGAGGTCCCTGAGAGGGATGGATACAATCACCTAAAATACTATACTTGGTGTCCCTATGCTGAAAAGAAAAAATATGACTAGACCAATCTATCTGGACGTCAAGAGTCTTAAACCACTCAATCCCTAATAACAAGTCTACATTTTCCAGATGCATAACATAGCATTCCAGAGTATCTTTGTAGTCCTGAATCTGGATTGGAAGCATCTCGACCTTGCGATCCCAAACTTGTCTGCCCGCAGGTAGACGTACCTCATAGGTATGGTCGCTGAGTGTCGTGTCAAGACTCAATTTCTGCACAAGTTTGTAGTTAACAAAATTATGCGAACTGCCAGGGTCTAAAAGAATGTGAATTTTATGACCATTCACTTCTCCATAAACTCGGAGAAGATCATGCATGCCAAATACCTTAGAATTGAACAGACAATCAGAACAAGTACTAGGGCGAGAAAGTACAGTAATGGACGTACCTGTCAAAGACAACTGGTTAGCTGCCTTTGGCTTGGGTCCTGCGTTTGACTTGGTACCCTTTTGCTTCGGGCACTCATTACACGTGTCCTTTTTCTTCGCAGATAAAACAACGTCCTTCCTTCTTGAGCTTCAAAGCCCTAAGGAGTCGTTTCTTCTTCGCTGGTGTCGAACTTGTATTCTTCGAAGGTTGGTCCGAAGACTTGCCTTCAGTCGTGTTAGCCATAGGTGCAGAGAACTTTCTTTTATGCTTGTTCCCCTGCTCGGTAACGGGTTTCGATTTGGAAGAGACCATCGTATCATCATAGATACGAGCTGAATGAATGGCCTCGTCCAAAGTTTTACATTTATTATTTTTAACCTGTAAACGGTACGAGTCGGGTAAACCAGCTACGAAAAACCCCAACAGAGTAGTGGGATCCATCTTTGTAGCTTTCATCTGCAAGTCACGAAATTTCTGGAGGTAGACCTCATAAGTGAGGTGCTGCGAGGTCATGGTCAAAGCTGAAAACCGGGCAACAACATCATAATCATCCTCTTTTTTGAGGAATTCTTTCTTGAAAATGTCTTCAAATTGTGCCCAAGTCGTTGGCTTTGGGTTCAGTTCCTTCCACCAAAGCAAAGCTTTGCCGGACAGGAAACCTGCTGCTAACTGTATCTTCTTTCCATCATCATATGGATGAAACTGAAAGTGAACTTGCCACTTGTGTAGCCAAGTGTCCACGATCTCCTTGGTTCGTTGCTTTTGCTCGCCCCCGAACGGTTCCAGAGTAATATTGGGGGGTATCCATTCCCGAGAAAGTAGAGAGGGTAGTGGTTAATAGAGAGATGGAGTTCTGCAAAGCCTGCATCTGGGCTGCGATTTGTGCCTGACGTTCCGCCGAAGAAGCTTCGAGAGCGACTTTGAACTCTTGGAAATCTGATTTTGACACAAACTCGTCAAAAAGATCGGCATCAGTGCCTTCCGTAGCCGGCAAGCCTTCGCGTTCCACGAGGGGCTCCAACTCTGATTCTTGGGTCGACATCGTGAAGAGGGTACGCAGAGAGAAAATTTGATCTTTGCACAACAAAAGTGCGAGCGAACTTGAGAGCTTGAGAGCTTGAAAACTTGAGAACTTGAGAACTCGAGAAGTCGAGAGATGTGTGGCAAGAAGCCCACGTGAGGGGGTTTATAAAGGTTTCCCAAAAGCGAAAAAAAACTCGAAAAGCTAGGCTTAGCTTTTGCTTTAGCTTTTGTGTTTTTTTTTCTTTTTTTTTTCTTGAATATATATATATATATATATACATACATATATATATATATATATATATATATATATATATATATATTAATATATATATATATATGGATATATATATATTCTCTAGTCTTAAAAAAATAAAAACCTTGGAAACCTTAGAGAGAAGAGGACTTTTAAACCTTTTAAAAAAAAGTTTAAACTCCCCAAAAAAAAAAAACCCAAAAACGAAAGCACTAAAACGATGCTTTCCTTTCCTCTTAATCTGCTGGCGTCCGGGGCTACAGGCGTCTCCCGTCGGCGGCCAATTTACAAGGCGGCTGCTGGCGTCACCAAGCTGCGGTCGTCAACCACTGCCGGCCGCCTGATCGCCGTCGACGGCTGCTGCTGACACGCTGTCCGCGTGGGCCTGGGTATGGCAGCGTGGCTGGGCTGGCTACGCAGGCCTGGTCGCCTAGCGTAGGCCTGGGCGCTGCCCGCGTTGGCTGCGTAGGCCTGGCCTAGGCGCTGCCTGGCTGGCTGCGCAAGTCGCCTGTCTTGGCATGCTTGGCCGCCCGGCTGCCCTATAGGCCTAGTCCGCCAGGTGATGCACCCGCCCGCCTGCAACTTGCCTGCGTGCCTGCCACGTCTACAGAACCCCGCCAGCTCTTCTCTCGCTCTCTCTCTCATGCGCTCAACGAAAACAACGTGCTTTTCTCTCTCTCTTTTTTTTTCAGATTCTCTCCCTGCAAGTTATGCGACTGCACAACAAAACAGGCTCTTCTTTGCAAAAGCAATCAACCCTATTCAACCTACCATCTCCCATCATCAACATAGGTTTCTTTGATGAAGAAAAAGCACATACCAAAACTGAAAACTGCAGTATGCACAGAAAAAACAGCAAGTTTTTAACACATACCGTTCTTCGACCTCTTCTTCTCTACCTACCGACTTGCTCGTTCACGAGGTATGCTCTGATACCACTGTCAAATCCCCACGGATCTTCCCTCGTGATTGATCTTGGTTCGAAACTCGAATCCTGCAAACAAACGAACAACAAACAAGCAAGGGGGTGCAGGCCTGACTCACCTCCCAACCATGACAGCCGTGGGCGAGCCCACAGTCTTGGCTGTCCCCACCGAGCCACGAGCTGAGCTAACTAGGATGACGTACCGACCAATCTCCTCCTCGTGACGTCCCATACCGCCACGAAGCTACCCTCGCGGGCCTCGAGATCGCTGCCGGCCTCGGCTGCATAAAGCAGGTGCACGTCTGCACTAGATCCAGGCTCCAAGACCATAGAGCTCTCACAAACTCGCCAGACTCTCTATGTTCCAATAACTAACCTTGGCCACCCTTTTATAGGCTCTTGGCCGGTCATCGGGCGTCCACACTTGGCCGCCCGCCCGTCCATACTTGGGTGCCCGCCCGTTAGTATATCCCTAACTCAGCTCGTCAATCAGCCTGCCTAGTTCCAAGCTTCCCCAAGCCTCGAAACTAGTCTTGCATGCGTATAGCACACGGTAGATACCCACTGTGCACATGACATTTGGGCACCAGATTGCTGGCCGACTGCATTTATGCAGTCGTGGAACTTTTTATCAGTCGTGGGCTTTTTCTTATGCTGGCCGACTGCCCTCTAGGGGAGTATATATAGGTCCTCAGCCCCCATACCTCATTTGTATCATATTCGGGATCTTCTTGTGTATATCAGAGCAGAGTTACACGCCTACATCTCTCTCTTTTTGTGCTGTTTTTTCTGCCTGCGTTTTTGCTCGTGTTCCCAGATTTGGTCATCATCTCCGCTGCATATTCTGACAGTTGAATGCTCCTCTCCTGCTAACAAAATCCCTCCAATCTGCTCTGTGTTGTCTCCTGCAATAAGCTACTGATCTCGCCAAGGCCCGCATCCAAGGTCCGTGTGGCGGACCCTGAGAGAAAATCTAGTCTCTCCCATATCTACTCTATCCTGCTGCAAATCTCAGTGTCCTGTATGAGGCTGTCCGGGATTCTAGTGCTCAAGTGCCTTACCTGCCTCCAAGGACAAAATAACTAAAGCATGATCAGAGAAAGTAGTGCCCACCAAGATACTAATCATGCCCCCGCAACTGCAAGCCCACTCATCCACATAGAATCTATCAAGCCGAGAAAGATTAGGGCCGGTGCTCCTCCTGTCAGACTGCGAGAAGCACAGACTCTCGGGGCTACACCCGAACTCTAGCAAGTGCTAAGGGTCCTATCCCCTAGGTGCCAGGATCAACTCCTCCCAAGTAGAGTACTCTAAGCTTGAGACTGTAGTCGTGCCTCCTCCGAGTTTATCCTCTGCTGACTCTATTATGTTAAAGTCCCCACCCATGCACCAAAAGTCAGTCTAGAAGGTGGCTTTGCCTGCACGACGTTCGGGGCATAAACATTGAGGAAGCCCACATAGTCCTCTCCAATCCTACTGGTAACCCGGTGCGCTCACCTAGTGTCTATTGACACCTGAGCCAACCACTTCCGGCAAGAGCTGTTCACTGACAGAAATACAAACTCCCCCCTGCGTCCTGGAGGGGCCAAAAGAGGGAGACCAAAGAGAGTGACTCCTACCTTGTAAGATCTTCTTGCAGCGACCAGTACGCCTCTTGGAAAGATGGTGCTCCTGAAGGAAAAGAATGTCGATGGGTCCCCCGCAGACTGCTGCTCTTTGCGAGGTCGCAACACGGCTTTGACCCAGCATCCGACCCACTGGTTGGCGTTTCAGGCTTCCCCGTGTGACAGTCTGCTTCCCAAGCCTCAAGAAGGAATACCTTCCTCTTCTCCCGGTGATTGGCGGAGCCATTGGGAGAGTGATGGAACCCCCCCCCCCCCTACCGCTTGGGCGGTCGGGATTCCATCCCTTCCCATCTGTGTTGCTTCTCCGGAGACAATGCCTCACATCATATTTCTTCCTTGCCTCAGGGGAGATCCCATTCTACAGAGATTAGAGTACTTTGGCCTCCCAGGCCAATGCTTCATATGCAGGAAGATGGGACATCTCGCTAGAGCTTGTCCTCGCTGCCAATCCAGCGGTCCCAACTCAATTCATCTTCAGGGGGCTGGAAGGGATGCAGGCCCTCAGGCAGCAAAGCACCAGGACCTGGTTGCAGAAGACACTATTGCTAGAAAGAAAGAAAGTTATATTAACGTCCACGGGAGGCCGAATCCGACCTATGGGACAGATCAGGTACATCCATTTACATTCCACTCTGGCTATCGATGCCAAAGAGGCATAAAACTGAAAAAAAATAACTCAAAATGAACTCTTAAGACTCTTAAGAGTTTAAATTCCAATGGGTTCTATTACATCTAGTTCGAAATTGAGGTTCAAAATAAAAATAGCTATATTTCATCCATGGATGGATTTGCTCTTGAGGGGGGTGGGGTACGGAATTCTTTAATGATTGCTTGTCCTCCTCTGTATATTGCCCATTTGCCATTCTTTCTTGCTTCTTTAACTTTATTCAGCTCTGCCGATCTGTTCTTGAGTTGTAGTGGGGTGAGTTCATCAGCTATCCATACCTTTGTCCCTTGGAGAGACCTTGTTTGCTTCATCTCTGCTATTTTCTCATTGTTGTCCATATAGGAGACTTTTGCCTGTGTACCCTTTACTATAATAGAGATAGGGTCTCCTAAGTCCACGAAGGGGACTACTTTGCTCAGTTGTGCTGTAAGTACATCTGTATCTAATATGTAGTCTTCTCGAAGCTCTTGAGCTATGTCTGCCCTATCCCAGCCTTGAGGAAGACCACCGACTCTGATTACCTTTTTGTTACTTTCCATTCGTTCCTTTTCTTTGACTGCTGATATGACTTCTTTAACAAAATCTTGTGAGTTAACTGAATTTACCTTTGAAACATGGTTTGTCGTTTCTGTTTGTAGTGTTGTAGGTATGGGTCCTTCTCGTGCTTCCTCTTGCTTCGTCTTCATGGTTTGCACTTGCACTTTCAGTTCGTTGATTTGTTCATCTTTCTTGATAGTCTCGTGTTTCAGTGCTGCTAATTCTCCCTGGAGTTTCTTCACTTCTTGCATGAGGTAGGCTTCCCATGGTGTCGGCTTGCTCACGGGTGGAGGAATGGGCGGTAATCGTGAAGCGGTGACTGAGGCAAAAGACTTCTTACGAACGAGTCTCCCCTCAAGGGTACCATCATTCAACCCACAACACAAAGGGGGCCTAGGCATCATCAACCCTGCCATTCAAAGTCGTGCCTTGCTCGGCAAGTTGATTGTTACAGGACTTCTCCCAGGTGGTGAACCTTGGAGGGGACTTCCTCTTGGCCTAGATTTCAGCCCGAAAGCAAGCTTGGGGGGCCCTTGGCTGCAGAGCATTAGATGGATCTTCACCGAGATGCATGCCTGCGACTTTAGCCCAGCTTTTGAGGACAGATTTGCCGCCACCCTACTCTGAGCTTGGGATCACCTTTGGCTAGCCCTCCAGCAGTCAATTCCGATAACCTCAGAGGAATGTCTTCGACAGTCCTTGATTTGTTTACCTAGTGGCCACATGCTGGGGGGCCCGACCCCATGTATCTTGGGGAGCGTTGGGCATAGGACCTGCCAGATCCCTTGGAGATTGTCATGCATTCAGACAGCTTCTGCCTAAGGCTCAAGGGAGAGACCTAGATGGGATCCAGGCCAGAGACAGACTCAGCTTCGACATGGACTCTACTAAGCCTCAGGGGTGGCTGACCCCTATCCCTGACCTGATCCCCGCAGTAGCCGGGCGTGTTTACTAGGCATGATATTCTCTTGGCAGTTCATGGCGCGGATGAGAATTGCGCCTTGTTCACTTTTTCGATTGGACCCATGGGAGAGATGAGAGAGATTAGAGCGCCCTTTCGCACCATCCTCATGATCTGCGCATCACCGACGCTCAGATGGAGCTGGGAGGCTCATGCCATAGAGATCAGGATGGGGAGGTGGTGTCCTCCACTTTGGAGGTGCTGCTCTGTGTTCCTTCATATCTCAGTTGCACCACCCCTTCCCCCCTCTAATAGATACCTACATTGCGACCACTGGAGTTCAGAGGATGCTTACTCTCGAGCACGAATAGAGTGGCAACACATGGAGGACAGGATCCGTGCCCACTTGGCGCGCCTTTGTCCAAGGATTGACTGTGTGACTACTCCCTGTCGAAACCCATGCCCAAGACTATTCGATTGGGAGGCAATTCCGATAGCTCTGCCTCCCACGGAGATTGATATGCGGATTGCCTCATGGAACATTCAAGGTTTTGGGGGGCCTCAATGCTTTCAGAGGCGAGGTTTCCTTAGAGGAGAGCTCCATAGAAGGCCTCGACCGTACGTAGTACGACGGGGCTCAGCTGCATGACTCTATCTGACGCCGTTGGTGAGTCAAACTTAGCCTAGTAGTAACCGCATCCCAAAGGATGAATATCGGTAATCTTTATAGGCACTCCAAGGAGGCTAGCCTGTGAAAGGCCCGCTTCTGAGAAGGACAGGCAAGGGGCAGCAGCCTCAGTCGGGGATGACGGAGTGGCTGCCATAGAGTTCTCCTAGGGGCGAAGACCAGAAGAGGCCAAAACTTGCCAAAAAATAAAGAAACCCGTGAACTGAAAAACTGCCTACTGGTACGGAAGGGGAGAGGTGACAGAGGAGACGAAGCCAAAGGGAAACATGGGGGGGGGGGGTACCCAAGGCAAACAGAGGGGGGCAGTTAGGCCAAAGGCACAAAGTGGGAGGGGGGCGGCGATGGCAAACTGGAGGGGGGGCACGAACGCTGGCAGGGAGCAGGACAATGGGGGGCGTTCGCAGCTCACTTGATTCTTCTTTTGACATGATTGCTTGTTTGGATCATATCCGTGTAGAAGTCCAGTTTGAATTTTAGCTTTGAGACTAAGAGCCAATTGAAATGACTGTGATTAGGCAATGCCTGTGAATGGGCAGTTGAAAAGACAATGCCTTGTAAGATGGGAAATCTATGTTGTGTATTTGTGAGAGCTAGTTCTACTCATGCCTGATTGTGGGTCACATCACACGCGTATAGACGTGAATTGATTTCTACGCATGGACATGTGGGTCACTTGTGAATGGGCAGTTGAAAAGACAATATCTATGTTGTGTATTTGTGAGAGCTAGTTCTACTCGTGCCTGACTGTGGGTCACATGTATAGACGTGAATTGATTTCTACGCATGGACACTTCATGAGATTTGATGCTTGCATTGTTTACATCTGGAAGAGAGGATTAGCCATCCCAGGTGCAGGCAGTCGTAAATAATAAGTATGTGAAACTAGGAAGTTATTCAATTTTTGCCAAATAAGCGATTTATTAATAGCAGCTTTCTTGATGTACCCTTTGTGGATGATTTTTCAGGTTACAAAAGGCAGCCTCACTCTCTCCTCTGAAAAAGAATGAACTACTTCTGCACTACTCGTTGAGCTGCCATCCCTGCACTCCACTTCATTTGGATGACCTCACACACCTATACAGCCATAAGCACTGCTGTTCAAACAGCCAGAGTGTTGCTGCTGTACATACTGGTGAAAGAACTAAATGCCCAGTATCCCATCTCTCCAACTGAGGGTGCAATGCTGAATGTTGTGGGGCTTCGGGTTAGCAGACCAGCAGCTATGGAGGATGATGGACCTCCATGGTGTTTGTGTAGAAGAGAGAGGAAGTGTGAGATGTAACAAACTGAAAGCTGACGATTACATAGTACACACAATGTAGTGCTTGTATTGATTGATATGAAGTTCACAAGGTACAATACTTATATAGGCTGAATGCCTTATCTTTCTCAACATTCTATTCATGGGGTAGTGACACTTGGCTAAACTAATGACATCCTTGCTTACACACACAAACACTCTAGTGGCTATAAGAGGTTGTTGACATGCGTATACGCACTTACTCATATAAGTGAGTGTTCACACACACACATAAGGGTTGTTCCCACACAGACAAACAAGGGTACACGTGGATGATGGATACACACACAGAGACTCCGAAATACCCAACAAACCCCCCTTCAGAGTTAGGGTGGTGTTATGAGGAATACGCACCACATGACGCAAAAGATCACAGTGGCCATACCTAACGTGAAACCACAATCAAGCCTGCAAATGGAGCATGACCACACATAAGATTGTTCAGATTCCAGAACTATCCCTCCCTGACTCAAAACAGGGATAACATAGGAATGGAGCCTTTTATAAAATAAGGTGATACAAACATATAAGAGAGAAAACACACATGGTTTATATAATTCAGATTTCCGGGGACATCCCGGCAGAGAAGCAACTCGAACAGAGATAAATCAGAGAATGTTGTAGTGAAAGCTTTTTCAGGCACTGGAGTAGAGGTTTCTAGAGCATCTCACTCTTCATCTTCCTCTTCTACCACTAGGTTGGCAAGATTTTGTTCCTGCTCTTTTGCTATCCACTTGTAGCAACTTTCTTCGGTGTGTCCAGCTTCTTGTAGAATGTGCACTTGATTGCTTTTCCCTTTGGTCTCCTTCATTTGGACATGTAGCCCCTCTCTATGTCATGACTCACAAAAGCTTGCTCTCGAAGTCAACGATCCTCAGGATAGCCACCATGTGTCCATATGGCATCTCTCTAGACACCCGAAGTGAAGATAGCACCTCCTTGTACCTTTCCATCACTTCCAAGCTGGCGAAGAGTATTGCTTAGTGTCATCATCATCAACATTGGCTTTTAAAACAGCTAGTTGTTGGAGGAACCGATGGAGCTAAGGTGCTCTTGCAATGTGTGATGTTCTTTCATTTTTAAACCATAATAATTTTTCTTGAGGAACACTTTTGAATTGTTGATCTTATTCTCGAACAGATTTTTGAGATTGTCCCATGCCTAATGGGCGGTTTTGTCAAAGTCGATGTTATGAATAAGATTGTTAGCAAGTCTTAGATCGATGTGAGCCAATGTTCGATCATTCTTCTCTGTCTAGACTCTCACAACAAGTGTTGTTGCACCTTCAGGCTTCTCTTATGTGTCATTGACAACACTCCCGACTCCGTCTTGCATGAGCAAGAGCCTGACTTTTGTCTACCACGTCGAGAAGTTTGTGCCAGAAAACGTTTCCAAAAAGATGTTGCTTCTATTGAGATCCATAGTGTTTCAAGGTATTGTGTCACCATTTGGCTGCCCAAGTGGCTCTCCCCTATTTCATGCCAAAGTACGGGAGCATAGTTGCAATGAAACATGTTTCATTCAGTTTGAATAAAACGAAATGTTTCATATGAATGAAACGCGTTTCATTTAACTCCTCCTGGGAATTGTACGATTTAAGCGTTTTTTTATCCAGAGCTCGTTTTTTGAAAAAATGCCTACTTGCACATGTGAAAATGTTTGAAGGAGATCTTGCTTTGCAAAAAACAACCCCTTCCAACTCCTTTCATTGTTCTCAGGTTCCGTGCCCACCATCTCTCAGGTTGGTTGTGCTGATTTGTACCTTTTTTTCTTCGATTTTGCAAAAAAAATAGAAATAATTTTTTTTTTGGAGGTTTTCATGCTATCTTGCCTTGCCTTTGTCAAGATGCCTCGCACTAGGGATGCCATGTGGGCCCATGTCACTCCTGCATTGAGATATGGTGGTTTAGGCACCCAAAAGTGGAAATGTAATTTTTGCAGGGTTTGCTTAGGAGGGTCCATATATATACCTAGATGAATCCAAGAACATGCCCAAATTCACCTTTTAGGAATGTGCATGTTATATACTCATGGTAGTCAACCCACAAGACTATATAACTATCAACTCCATTATGCATAGTATGGACTAGATACTATGACATTCCCACTAACATCATCAGTGCCCAATAGTGGGTGCATTTCACAGGTTTAACCGGGGAAAGCATTGGTGCATGCAAACTGGTGTGTAACTATTTGGCCCTCCTAGATCTTTTCGCATGATGGAACACATGTCCGAACACTCGACACGTTGATGAAAGTTGACACAAGGAAAAGCGGCAGTTTTGGTCAAAAAGCAGGGAAAAGCAAAAAAAAAAAGTCAAATTGAGTTGACCGCCAACCAAGGGCATCATTGGAAAGAGGAGATTGAGCCGGATCAAAAAGCTAAAAGCCGCTTTTTCCAAAATGCAAGGCCCTGAAGCTAGAAAAGCAAAATTCAAGAACTTTGATAAAAGATGAGTAATATTTCATTATTATTAAAAGACTAAAGCAAAAAGCATTACTTTTGGCTAAAAGGAAGTCCCCCCCTCAAGTATATAAGAAGCTTAAGTCTCTCGAGGACCATCAAGCATGTGGAGGCTTTCTTGAGCAAGGAAACCCTTGCCATCAAACTCATCTTCATCATCACCCTCTCCTTCCGCCACTTTGTGGGGATTCGCATCCATCGCTGCCGAACTGCTCGAACTCAGCCAGTTTTGTTGCCACTAATCAGCCCCTCGCCACCGATCTGCGCCATTGAACTGCCGTTGATCCGTCGGCCTGCGCCCAACAACCCAGCCGGTTGCGCCTCCCATCGTTGCTGCCTGCCCAACATCCACGCCGCTTGTTCCAGTAGCTACGCCGTTGTTCAGCCACTGCTCTGCGCTCGCTGCGTGCCCTTCCCAATCATCTGCTCCGCTTGTGTGGCTAGCATCGCCGCCAGCACCACCACCAGCGCCACTAGTGCCCCCCCTTGACATCCGGAAGAAATCTGGCAAGAAGCCCATATATCTGTCTCTCGGTATAAGAGCTCCACCGCCATCTGTGGAATTCATCTTGGTGTTCACTTTTTCAAGGAGCTTTTTGAGATTTTACTACAGCTTGGGCATTGAGTTTATTTCTCGACATCATCTAGACTTGGGATTTGATTTAGATTCTGGATATTGGTATTAGCCCAATGAGAGATTCTTGTGGGTCATCCCCGTGGTGTGCTCGACATCAGAGATCTTGTGCCTCGACATTGACTCCAACCCGGATTTCTACCTCGACATATTTGTTTGATTTTGTATTCACTGATTGTATTGGTCCTGGCTTGAAAAGCCTGTGGATTGTTCTTGAATAAATTCTTGAAAGGGATCGGGGCCTATTTCCCGCTCAGTGTGGTGTATTGTGGAAGTTCCCTAATCCCTTCTCTGTCTTCCCCCTCTCTCTATATCTTTATCTCTTGGATACGTGGTTGAATCTGTCACGGCACGCCCTGCTGGGCTTACAGGTGCCTGCAAACATCAAAGCCAAGCTACAAGAATAGAAAAGACAGCAATTGGTAGGACGCAGTTATGGGCCTCTGCTTGAGGATATTGAGGCTAGTGAGGATACATGTGATGCATCAAAGAGAACACGGTTGGTTTCAGAGGAAGATGCACAGAGCCAAGAAGGATTCGAGAGTGCTGGTAGTTCCACTCCCACAGCAACACGAAGCCCTTTGCCCACAGGACCTAGAGCAGCATTCAAGCAAGCATGCAAAAGCAAGCAATTAATGATGCAACTAGGGAACTCACTAGGCTTTTCATCCAATGCGCTTTGTCTTTTCACATTGTGCCCACCCCACAATGGAAAAGGGCCATGAGGGCGATCAACACCATTGGATGTGAGTGGGAGCGACTTCTATGAGACCTTGCACACTAAAGAGCTTAGAGGAGTCGGGCAATCCGATAGAGCCTCGCCAAGTCAGTGTCGATAAAATCGACATTGAGAAGATGAAAGATGTCCCAGAGATTCCTCAGGAGGAGCGCGACATACATACCATGTTGAATGATGGCACCTGCTCATGCCACACAAGCATCAATACCAGCATTATCAAGAGGTGCTAGTACCAATGCAACAATTGAGACAAGTGCGGCAGCTGAGCCAACATCGTCCTCTTCTGAGAGTGACGCTAAGTCAACCGAGGAGGCTACCGATGAGGACATCGAGGATGTTGAGGATTGAGTGCCCAGACTCTAGATTGATGACTCTAGTCTTTGGGGCTATCATGCTTCTCTAGTTTGTCATGCATCCATCAACACGCTTTACTTTGTCTATTTCAGCCTTCAATTTTCTTTTTTTGTATCAGCTTTGGATTCAGACTTTTTGTGATCACTTTGAGTGCTCAGTGGACTATGTCACTCTTGCCTGCAGGCTACTTTATACATCATTTCTTGAGTTTTGAGCAGTTGTTATTATTGATGATGGAATCCGGATCTTGATTCTTGATGTTGCCAGTTTATTTATGCCAATTGGTATGTTGGGTGCCCACTGTAACTAGGTCACCCACATTCTTTAGTTTTAACTTGTAAACATGTTTTAGATGCATGTTTAATATTGTTTTTTGGGCCTGTACCCCTCCCCCTTTGTATGAAACGTTTTTGAAACGTCTGTGATTTGAAAGAAACGTTTTTGAAATGCGTTTCATGAAACACCTAGCAACTATGTACGGGAGGTATGTCACCCGTACTGAGAACCCCTATAGGGAGGCCAAGCCTTGTGTCACCCATAGTGTGGCTAGACATGGAACCCACTACCAAGAATCCTAGTTTAGGCTTCCCACTGTGCTAGTTCCGTGCTCGGGAAGCCTTGCTATTTACAAGTTTCAGGATTGGGAGATATATCCGTTGCATAATGCATGTGTATGCATCTCTACTTGCTTCAAACTGATTCCGTGTGACTGCTTGCTATGACGTGTCCAGTTCATAGCCAAGGGACACCCACCTGTGAACCATGAGACTACCCTATATTTTGACATGGTTTGTGGTATGTAAATATGTGGTAAGTATTCATTTAAACCCTTGTTCCTTATTTTTTTCCTTGAAAAAAAAATTTCCAAATGCTTAAAAAAAATATAGAAACCTTGCTTAACGAAGATCCCAAATGCTCGCAATACTTCGCAACTTTCGTGTCCACTCAGTATTCTATATGGGGTTGTTGAGAGAACTAAAAAATCTAGGGAGGTAGACTGGTAGTGTACACTTGATTGGTAGGATGAGAGAATCTTGCTACATCACTTGGAGATCCCTGGTATAGGTAGGCTAGACAGTTAGATTCTCAAGTTATGTACGAGGGAGAAGATTTGGACATGGCCATTTTGATCTAGAGACGAGTCGCATTACCCATCCAGATTCTTTTTTGGAGACAATCGAGAGATCCAACTGGGAGAGACACCATGTTTTGGTTTCTCAAGCACTGTAGACTCCTCCCCTCCCAACCTTCCCTCACATTCAAGCTTGAAGCTCCATAGGTTGTGAGTGTAAAAAATAAAAACCGTATTTTATCGTACAGTATCCGAAAATTTCATATCGTACCAAAAATTCCCGTACGGTATCGTATTTTCGTACCGTGACAACTATGGTTATATAACCTTTCCTGTTCACATTCATTAAAGTCAGGCACCAACCATTGGCCACTGCCTGAGCCCAAGGGATGCAGGTTAGGGCAGCCCAACTTGTGGGCATCCTTTTAACCATGTAAACACACGTGTGTACACTAAAAAAGAGGTGCCCACCTTGGCTTGAGGTGGTTTGTGCCATGTGGCACACAAGGGTTGGACCCCTCCACCTCCTCTTGCCCACCATCCATGCACACGACTACCTCTCTCTCTCTCTCTATTTGGGTTGTCCATTATCTCCCACTCTATTTGGGTTCTACATTGATGAGGTGTTTGACAACATAGACAGACAGGGAGGTCCAAGAGCATTTTTGGCAAGAGTTTTGATACCCATTCTATCGTATATATAGATGACATTGTCCTCATTTATGACTCACCAGAGGGGTTGCAGAGACACTTGGATGCATTACACGCCTTTTGTGAGGATTGGGATCTCACTGTAAACCTTGGGAAGACCAAGGTTATGATCTTTAAAACCTCCCGACAATGGATAGTGTCACATGCACTCTGCACTAAGTGCATGGTGACAAGATGGCTCATCATCAGAAGTGCAGCATTTGTACAGTTTTAGAACCCAATAGGATGATAATTGTCGTACGCCGTGACCCCATTGTACATCCTCAGTCCAGGATAAGTCAGGCACGAGCTACGTAGGTCATTCCTCAGCCATAGCGGGTCAGTCAGTCAGTCAAGTCCCTTAACCCACTTGGAGAGAATCATTCATGCATGTAGAGTCAGTAGAAGCCTTAGGGTTTGCATCAGAAAGCACTCTGCATCTTGCATAATATGCATACATATGCCTGTGCATCATTTAGAACATCCCCAAAGCCTTAGGGAATTTACTGGGATTTATCTGGTATTTTTCCCATATTTATTAGTATTTATTTATCATTATTTGCATTATTGGGCATTTATAAATATTAAGTTTATTAAATGACCAACCTCCAGTTAGTATAAATAGGCTTGCCTAGAGCCTCTTTTGCTCATTCAGTCTTCATTGTGCTAAGAGCTCTCCTCTCTCTCTTGCTCTCAGCATAAGACTAATCCATGCCCTAGTGCCCATAAGCTTTCTTCTCCAGCCCTTGAGAACCATAGCTTCAGTCCAGCCCTAGGTGTTTGTCCTCAGCCTCTAATCAGCCCAGATTCAGCATCAGTTCATGCCCATAGTTCAGCCCATAGTACAGTAGAGTTCTACGCCAGATTTCAGCCTGTTTTCTCCTGCGTTTTCTGATTCAGCAGGGCAGCAGTGCTGCGTTTCTGTCCAGCAGCTCCAAATACCTGTGTTTTGCAGTCCAGCAGCCCTACAGGTCTGCGTTTCAGTCCATCAACACCCCTAGACACCTGCGTTTCTGTCCACAGCAGAATCCAGCCTTGAAGCAACAGTTTACAACAGTTTCCAGCATTGAAACAGTTGTTTGCATCAGTGTCCAGCCTTCTCTGCATCATCAGCACACTCAGCAGTCATCTGGTGAAGGTAACTCAGCATTCATATGTGTTTTCAGCATTCTAACAGTGTAGAACAGTCCACCTTCTTCTTCTTTGAGCCTCAGGTGTGCAGCCCTTCCTCATGCCCTTGGGAGGAGTGCATAGGCTCGAGATCAAGTCATTGAGGTGTTTCTACAGCAGTGTACAGATCAGCCCTACTCCGATCCTCCGAGATCTTGCGTTTGGCTTATCTACAGTCCAAAGTCATTCTCTCTAAAGTAATAAAGCAAATACTATCTCGTTATCGGGATAGGGGGTCCTTCAGTGGGTAATTCGGGACCCAATCTGGTGTGCAGTGTTCATATCTCTCTCTCAACTCTTTAAAGTTTGAAGTAAATGAAATGGATTGCTAAACTCACGAAACTCAGGATACAGAAGACGGTGTGAGCATATTGTGTGACAGGATCAACCAATACAAAGACTTCCGCTGCATATCACATTGGTATCAGATTCAGATAGTCCACACACACCGTATCCTAGCGTGGGGGCATCCTCGGATGGTTAGATTGCGTTCTGGCACGACCACCGACTTCAGCATCATGTCTACAGGAGAGAGTACTCATCAGCCGGAAGACGTCTCCCCCGAAGGAGACCTTGCTCTTCCGCCTACAGCAGACACCATAGCTCTTCTTAGAGCTCAGAACCAGCTACTCATGGAGCGTCTCCAACTCTTGGAGGCAGCAGCAGCACGTCCTTCTACACCTCCAGCAGCACCCGACTACATCTCCCTCTTCTTTCAGATGGAACAACAAAGGAGAGAGGACGAGGCCCGAAGGAGAAGAGAAAAAGAAGAAAGACGGGACTATGAGGAAGCCCAACGCAGGATCGACGAAGACCGGCGTCAGGCTGAACTCGCCGCTCGGGAACACCAACGTGAGCTTGATCGAGAACGTATGTTACTCGAACACCAACGGGAAAAGGAGGCCATACACTTGAGGTATCAGCAGCTCTCCTCAGTCTCCCCAGTCATAGGTGTCACCAGCCAGCATCCCGCAGCAGCAACCACCATCATTCGCAGTCAACCGAATTTCAGCAAGTATGATGGTAAGTGTGATCATTCTTCAGTTAATCAATTTGTTCATCAATTTAATGCTCATTTTCCATTAGCTAGGATCACAGACCCACAAGACAAAGTCCACTTAGCGGCTCCCCATCTCACTGGTGAGGCAGTCACTTGGTGGCAGCATTGGTCTAGTATTCATACTGACCAGGCCACAGGTGTCACAGCCTTTGACTGGGACATCTTTGTCCATGACCTGAAGACCAGATTTCTCCCGCCCCAGTACATGACCGGTCTGAAAGATGAGTTCTATGGACTCAGACAGAACGGTTCCCCAGTGCTTCAGTTTTCCGGTAAGGTTATTACTTTAGCACAGCAGTTAGGGTTATCTGAGCAGGCCAAGATGGAGCAATTCATTCGTGGATTGGACTCCAACATTCGGTTCACAGTTCGTAACTTTGAACCAAGTACATATGACCGGGCTCTGACTCTCGCTCAGAATGAAGAAATGAAGCTCAACGGGGGCAAGCCCAAGCAGACATCTCAGTCCAGTACCAAACCCCAGCAGCAGCAATCAGCTGCACAGTCAGGGAAAGGTAACGCATCTTCTAAAGATGCTAAGAAGGACAGCAGTAATAGCTCCAGTTCAGGGGATAAGGAACCTAAGAAAACCCCTGATGAAAAGGCTAAAGCAGGCATTACTGGAGGTTATCTTCCTCCAGAGGAGCAAAAGAAGTACCAGTCAGAAAATAGATGTTTTTTCTGTCATATTATAGGGCATGGTAAGAAGGATTGCCACAAATGGCAAGCGGCACAAGCTGCCAAAGCTCCTTCTGCCACAGTTGCCACAGCCTCCCCAGCTCCTCCAGCCCCGCCTACTACCTCAAATGCAGTTCAACTTTTACCTTCCATGCATCCTATACCATCCGTGGTATTTGATGCTAAGCAGGAGGGTGAGAGCGATGCTGCTCAGAAGAGCCTTATCCGAGCTTATGGCTCTGCCCAGGGCCGACAGTTTGTAGTCCTTTTCGATATGGGTAGTTCTGAAGACGCCATCTCTCCCCAGTTGGCTAATAAATTGAACTGCACTTTAGTCCCATATCATCTGGATGTGGACGGGTTTACACCTGGTCTTCGCACCCACATTTCCCAGAAGGCACAGCAGTTTGCCTTTGATGTTCAGAAGGCCTCATTCCAACGAGATTTCATCGTCTCCCCTCTGTTAGGGTGTGACATGATTTTAGGAATTCAGTGGTTCCGTCAGTATGAGCCTATTCCCGATTGGGGGCAGGACACTTTTACTATTTGTAAAGGTTTTCCTGAGCCTGTCATGATTCGTGGGGATAGAAGCATTCTTGGCATCCCATTGATTTCGCATCTCCAGGCCCGACGAGCTATCGGCAAGGGAGCAGAAGGAGCACTCCTTTATGTTCGTGCTCAAACAACCCCTCCCTCATTAGTAGCATCCCTTACATCTTCAGTCCCTCAGTTAGCAGACCTCCTATCCAGACACCAGGACATTATGCTTAGGGACGATCTCCCACCCAGTCTCCCACCCTCTCGCCTTGAGGACCATCACATTGATTTGGTCCCTGGATCAGACCCTCCTAGCAGGTTTTCCTATCGTCTTTCCAAGACTTTAGAGGGCGAGTTGGAAAAGCAGTTATCTGAGCTTCTCCGAGCCGGATTCATTCGGCCTTCTTCCTCCCCATTTGCTGCACCTATCCTATTTGTCCAAAAGAAGGACAAGTCTGCACGCCTTTGTGTAGACTACAGGGCATTAAACAAACTCACTATCAAGAACAAGTTTCCTATGCCCAGGATAGAGTACATTTTGGAGCGTTTAGACGGTGCTAAATTTTTCACTAAGATCGACCTCAAGAGTGGTTACCATCAGGTCCGCATTTTTGAAGCTGACATTCCAAAAACAGCTTTCAGGACAGAGCGTGGTCACTACGAGTTCGTAGTCATGCCTTTTGGGCTTACAAATGCACCCGCAACGTTCAATAAGATGATGTCTAGGATTTTCGCAGTCCACATTGGGAAGTGTGTTTTCATATTCCTTGATGACATACTAGTCTTCTCAGCCACTGCGAAGCAGCATGAGAAAGATGTGGAGAAAGTCTTGCAACTTTTGCGAGATAATCAGCTCTACATAAACGCCAAAAAGTCTATCTTTGGTGTTAAGGAAGTTCAGTATTTGGGCTACATCATCGGTTCCGATGGGATTAGACTGGACCCCTCAAAGGTTCAAGAGATCTTAGATTGGGATATTCCTAAGACCGCCCAAGAAATCCGTTCATTCGTAGGTCTTTGTCAGGCCTATAGTACCCACTCCAACACACTCTTCTTTGGGTAACTTGTCTTCATATTTGCATTTGCATTGGATTATCTAGCTAGAAAGCCCTTGGAATCTTGTACACGTATTAAAATACTCCAAAAATATACTTCAGTATTGAAGAAGGGGGGGGGGGGGGAAGGGGGGGGGGGGGGCGCTATTTCTTTTGGCCAAGTACGCGCAAGGATATTGAGGCATACGTACGTGCGCGTGTTATATGCACAAGGTCAAGTTTGACAAGCAAAAGGCTCCATGTTTGTTTCAGCCATTGCCTGCTTCCTTGCAACCATGGGAAAGTATTGCAATGGACTTTATCATGGATTTGCCTCCTACTCAGCAAGGCAATGATGCAATTTGGACCATTGTTGATAGGTTTGGCAAGCTGGCACACTTCTTGCTCGTCAGAAAGACCATTAAGCCTAAGCATATGGTCAAGATATTTGTGGCAAAAGTGTCCAAACACCATGGTATGCCTAAGTCCATTGTGGGGGATAGAGATCCCACGACTACGAGCCACTTTTGGAAAGCTTTGTTTGACAATATGGGCACTAAGGTGGATATTTCGTCAGCTTATCATTCCCAAAATGGATGGGTAAAGTGAGGCTCCAAATTCAGTTGTATTGGATCTCCTCCAATGCTATGTTGCAGATCAGAAAACAGCTTGGGAGAAGTATCTACTGCTAGTAGAGTTTGCATATAACAACACATTGCATGCCTCCACCGGAAAGGCCTTGTTTGAGATGCAAAGTGATATTGCCACCCATCCTACGCACTAAGGATGAGATCTTTGTAGCGCATTGGACCCCTCCACCTCCTGCCCACCATCCATGCACATGACTGCCTCTCTCTCTCTCATTCACTCTATCGAGGCTAGCACATCTCTCCCTGTTGTTCATCTACAAGTTGACTATCATTCAGGCCGCCTTCATGCTGGCGTACAACTACTAACTGTTGTACTGTACCTGCAGTACCCAACTGCTGTACTGTACTACTACAACCTGTACTGTACCTGCTATACTTGTTGGAAACCCTACTGTATGGCCTACTGTATCTCCTGTCCAGTTCACTGTACTGCTATACTTGCTGGAAACCCTACTGTATGGCCTATTGTACCTGCTGTACAGTCCACTGTACCAGTTGTACTTCCTGGAAACCCTACTGTACCTGCTGGATAGTCCACTGTACCGATTGTACTTGCTGGAAGCCCCACTGTACCTGTTGTTCTTGCTGTACCTTCTGTGCTTACAGCAATACTTGCTGACCAGTTGCATTGTACTAGGCTCTAGCCGTACTATCTGTACCTCTTGTACCGGCTGTACATCTTCTTGTACCTGCTGAATATCACACTACATCCACTGTACCGGATGTATTTGCTGTGAACGCGGCTCTGCATGTGCCTGTTTGAGTACTTGCTATTGGAAACCACCTGCTCGTGTACTTGTACCTCTTCGTGTGTTGGCACCAAGGAGGCTTGAGTCACGGTCTCTGTGAGGGTGTGAGCCAAGCTCTAGTATGAGAGCTCATGTTCGTGTGTGGTCTCGGAACGTCAGTTTCGCGTTCGTTCCTCTCCAGGTGTATGAGACTGGTGGCCAAGTTATTTTGACTCTTTCGATGAGTCCGGCTTCGACAATCTACTCTTGTCTTCATATTTGCATTTGCATTGGAGTCTCTAGCTAGAAATCCCTTGGAATCTTGTACACATTTAAATACTCCAATAATATACTTCAGGATTGAGGCAGAGGTCGGAAAGTTCGTAGCCCCAGTGGTTGTGTACTGTGTAGTGCTTTCCTTTGCAGTTTGTCTTGTGTAGTGATGTATCTTTCAGTTATCTTGTGCATTGATGGTAGTACATTTTAAGTGTTGACGAGCGTTTTGTTCACGAGACGGTGCCCAAGGACGTTCACACCTAGCCGGTGTAGTTACATATCGACCTGTAATGGTTTGATACGCAACCTTCGGAGCAGAAAAGGAATAACTCAAGAGAACAAAGGTGCAGGCAGAGTGTGCACATGAATGAAGAGAGAGCTAGGTTAACGTTGAGCAACACCAATGGCAACATTAAGGGAGACTGTGTAGGAGTTGGCTGCGAAGAGGAGCAGCAGCTCAGCTCAGAGCATTAGGCACAGGAGAGGTTGGGCGGAGCAGGCCAAGTAAAGTGGAGCTGAGGGATGACTAGGCAGAATAAGCGCAGCTGGCAATCAGGCGGAGCAGCAATGGCGGCGGTTCTCTGAGCAGTCGCACTCCGATGGGCTGGGTGGAGGTGGTGCGCCCAGCACTAGCGCCTTCCGGAAATGGCCGCGAAATTGGGAGCAAATCGGCAGCAGCTGGCTTTGGGAGACGACAATGCTTTACAGTGGCAGCAAAAATATGAACCTGTTCTGAATCCTGATACCATTTGTGGGACTTAGGGTTAGCAGACCAGCGACTACTGAGGATGATGGACCTCCATGGTGTATGTGCAGAAGAGAGAGGGAGTGTGAGGTAACAAACTGAAAGCTGATGATTGCCCAGTACAATGTAATGCTTGTACTGATTGATATGAAGTTCACACGGTACAATGCTTTTATAGGCTGAATGCCTTACCTTTCTCAACACTCTATTCATGGGGCAATGACACACGGCTAAACTAATGACATCAATGCTTACACACACAAACACTCTAGTGGCTATAAGAGGAGGTTTACATGCATGTACTCACTCATATAAGTGAGTGTTCTCACACACATACAAGGGTTGTTTTCACTCACACATAAAGAGGGGTACACGTAGATGATGGATACACACACAAAGACTCCGAAATACCCAACAAATGTCAACCTTTAAATCCACCCTACACGTCTGCAAAAGTCTCCAAACTGCCACTTCCTTGACTACAGGCATCACTTGAAGTGATCTGGAATCATCCCAATTCACTACTCCCATGAGACAAGGTCTTCCGAGTGACCTTGTCTAGAAAAAACTTCAACCCTTTGACCCTTCATCATCTTCTAGAACTTGAAACCCCTTCCACAGTTCTGGTGTTCCCCTCCTTTCAACTCTCTTCTATGCTCATGTTGTTGCATGGTGCAAGGAGAGTCTACTCTACTTGCAAGACCTCTTCCAACATAGGCCAACTCTTCTTGAAATGGTCCACTTTATTGGGATCAATGTTGCATAGAAACGTGTTTCGTACAGGTTTGAAACGTTTCATCCTGTACGAAACACGTTTTTTATTCATCATGCATATTTTAATACCCTACAACCCGTCGCATCAAATCGTTTCGTACGGTGTACCTTTTCTGTTCGTGTTTCCCGGTGGCAGCCGGCTGTATGTTTTCGCCATTTTGTGTGCCAGCTTTTCATCGCCCGTGTCAGCGACTCAACCCGCCTGCTCCTTGGTGTCCTTGGGCCTTGTGGAGGTCTTCTAAAGGGGTAATGTCATGTTTTGCTTTATGTTGGTTTTCTCTGCACAACTCACAAAGCAGCACGCTTTTTTCTCTTCCATCAATATTTATGTTGGTGGAGGTCTTCTAAAGGGGTAATGTCATGTTTTGCTTTATGTTGGTTTTCTCTGCACAACTCAGCAC
The DNA here is from genome assembly GCF_041138505.1 of Cibotium barometz. Taxonomy (NCBI): domain Eukaryota; kingdom Viridiplantae; phylum Streptophyta; class Polypodiopsida; order Cyatheales; family Cibotiaceae; genus Cibotium; species Cibotium barometz. The sequence goes on from NC_141089.1 coordinate 19,190,849, forward strand.
GCTTTTTTCTCTTCCATCAATATTTATGGCATATCTTCCTCCCCTTGCTCTATTGAGGCCTAAGGCTATCTACCTTCTCTTCCCCTTGTTCTATTGTTGGCCAAGATGACAGTTAAAATCATGAATCATATAATGAGATTACTTTATGTTATGTGTCGCACTTGCAGGGCCAACAATCTGCATTTATCCCCGCCTTGTAGGATGCCTCGAACAGGTGATTCTCTTTGGAACAATGTCACCTTCGAGTCTAGATATGGTGGCTCGGGCTCCGGAAAGTGGAAATGCAACTTTTGTGTTGATAAGCACCATGGCAGTGTCACCAGGCTGAAGGCACATTTGTCACAAACAAAGGGTTTGGGCATCGGGCCATGTAAGCATGTGCCACAAGAAATCTATGATAGCCTAAAGGCTTGGAAGGCCATGCAGCTAGGTATCCCCCTTGAGGATATCCCCAATCTGGGAGAGCCTGAAGCACGTCAAAGTGTCTCCAAGAGGACTCGCAGTATCAGAGAGGAAGATACCAGTGGTGAGGTTGCAGGTGGTGTTGTAGGTGGTTCTAGCTCGGCACCTCGAGCCAAAAGAACTAGTCTTCCAGTGTCCAAGAAAGGACATGTGCAGGCAGGGATGCAGAAGGTTGCCATGAAAGAGGCAACGAGGGAGTTGATGAAGTTGTTTATTCAATGTGGATTATCCTTCCACATTGTTAGGACTCCTCGATGAAAGAAGGCAATGAGAGCTATCTCCCGCATTGGGTGTGTGGGATGGCCCCTCCTACGAAACATTGCGCACTACTGAGCTTCGCAAGGAACAACTGGCTGTGGAGATGGAGATGGAGCCTCTCAAGGCCACTTGGGCAAAGTATGGTTGTACTTTGCTTTGTGATGGATGGACAAATGTGCGGAAGAGAAATGTGTACAACATTCTTGTGTCCTCCTACAAAGGCACAATGTTCATTTGTGCCATAGATGCATCGGTGCCAGGGACAGTGGTTATAGGGGAGTTCATTATGTCCCACATGCACCAGGCAATGAATGAAATTAGGCCTGATAACATTGTGCAGGTGATCACGGACAATGGGTCCAATTGTGTATCCATGGGCAGGATGTTAGAGGAGGAGTTCCCCAAGATTGTGCGGACACCTTGTGCAGCACACAGCCTTGACTTGATGATTGAGGATGTGGGGAAGCTTGATTGGGTGAGCCATGTATTTTCAACTGCATCTACCATGGTGAACTTTGTCACAAAGAGGCCAAAGGTTTTGAGCATGTACAGAGCCAATAGTGATCTTGAGCTTCTAAAGCCCTCCTAAAACTCGGTTTGCATATATGTTTATTGTGGTGGAGAGACTAGTGAGAGTGCGACATGGCTTATTACGCACTGTTGTGTGTCGTGAATGGACAACATGGGAGGACAAGGATGAGCCCAATTCTATAGCATTCTCTCGTGTGGTCATGAGAGATACTTGGTGGTAGGATGCAGAGGGACTTGTGAAGGCACTTCAGCCCATGTATAGTGTCCTTCGGCTCACAGACATGGAGGGAAGTACCATTGGGCTGCTTTATGAGTTCATGGACAGAATTGGTGAAGCTCTCAATGATTGCACTACCTTGTCGCGTGATAGGTGCTCACCCTTGGGCTTTAACTTTAGTCTTTGAGTCTTCCTATAAGTTATTTTATAAATCTTGATCTCTTATGTATGTCACATGTAGAGTTCAAGATATTAAGGAGATCTGGAATCGGCGTTGGGATTGGTTTCATAGGCCAATCCATGCTGTTGCTCACATTTTGCATCCCCTTTGGAGGAATGAGGAGCAATACCTCAATGAGGAGCTAGATTCAGGATGGACCGAGTACATTACTAAGTTGGTGGGACTGGGAGGTGATATACAGCTTATGAGAAAGCTCAAGGATGAGCTTCTCATTTACCGCAGCGGTAGCCATATGTTTGGGCGAGCTACTGCATTTCTCAGGGAGACACAGTTGGAACAGTGTCTTGGTGGGAGAAATACGGTATTGGGACACCCAACTTGGTAAGGTTCTTGAATCTTGAATCTTGTATCTTTGTCTCCTATTCTTTCAAAATCTACATTCAAATACTACTCTCTTTTTGACTCTAACTTAACATTCTTTTTTGTACAATGTAGAGACAGATTGCATTGAGAGTTCTCTCCCAGGATTGCAGTTCAAGGCCTTGTGAGAGGAACTGGAGTACATGGGCTCTTTTTCACACGAAAAAGAGAAAGACTCTCCATAGCACAATTGGAGAGGCTCGTCTTTTGTCATTGCAATCTCCGATTGCTAGAGCAAAAGGGTCATCCCATTGAGCCTCGCCAAGTGAATCCAGATAAGATTGATATCATGAAGTGCAAGGAGATTCCCAACATTCTTCAGAAGGAGAGAGATATCTATTCTATGCTCTATGAGGAGATCATGGCTCCGGCTCGCACTACACGATCTTCTCGAGAGGCTAGTACTAGTGGTGCACCCGCACCTCTAGAGGATGAGGCATTTGAGGACTCAACTACCGGCAATGCCCCTGAGAGTGAGGTTGCAGAGGCAGAAGATGCAGATGAGGATGAGCATGAGCATGAGGATGAGGATGAGGATAGCAGCTAGCAGCTGCCAGCATCATTTTATTTGGACATGTTATTTAGTTTGAACTTTGGACATGTTATTTATTTTGATCTTGGATTTTGAGTCATGACTCTCATCACCCACGTGGTGATCCTTTTGATTTCTGTTTAGTCATCACCCACGTGATTTGTGATATCATCATATCTTACATGTATTTTGTTTTTATTGAAATGAATTCAATGTGGTCTCTTATAAGTTATGTCAACAGTTTTTTCTTTTGTATATTTCAAGTTAAAAATATACATGCTTTTTCTATTTTGTATGAAACCTTTTTGTGCCCGTTTCTTACCTTTTATGAAATGTTTCAAAACGTATAAAACCCGTTTCATACCTGCCGTTTCAGAAACGCCTAGCAACACTGATTGGGATGATGCATGGACATACTCACCCGTAAGCAGACAATGACGGGTAATCCTGTTCTGAGATCTCCCTATCAGAAACCTTGTCGCAAGAGGTACCTATGAGAAATCTTGTCATGCGCAAGAATCCTGTCATATGAGAAACCTTGTCGCAAGAGGTACCTATGAGAAATCTTGTCATGTGCAAGAATCCTGTCATATGAGAAACCTTGTCCAAGGAGGTACCTATGAGAAATCTTGTTATGAGCAAGAATCTTACCTTGGCACTGTAAACAGAGGTGGTCTTGCATCGCAACAAAACTCCTCTCAACTCAATGTTGTCAATGATTGGCTCCTGCTACACAATGAATCTGGCCTGTGCAGATTGTTTCTGATGGCAACACCAGAAGGTCGGCTGCTCCAGTGTACTGTCGTGTATCATAATCACCTGCCCAGTCGGAATCAGAGAATGCCTGCAGTTCTAAATCGCCCCCCTTGGTTTGAGAGAATCCTCCAGAGTAGTTAGAGCCTCGGTCTCTTCTTGCAGACTTTGCATCCAAAACCCTCATAAGTCGGTTGGGCATGGGGGGTGTCCCCCTATCAATGGGAACTAGAGAAACATGAAGAAAAGCTGAATACGACAACAGAAGCAGAAGGCACTAAGGCAAGAATGCAGCAGCCACAAGAAGGAAAACTAAAAGAATGAGGACTGGAATGGGTGAGATAGCCCAAATAAATCGCATGAGGAGGCAGGAAAATTGCATGAGAAGGCAGGAAAGGCAAAGAAAGGGGGAGTATATTGATGGCAGCTAAGGAAGACAGCAGGATGCAATGGTGGGCAGCCTGCAGCCTATAAAGAGCATCGAAAAGCTGGCAAGGCGGGCAACAAAGTAGGCAGCAAACAAGATAAGTATTTCTGAATCTTGTAGCTATTATTCTTGCTGAAAGAGCAATTGATATAGAAGATGTAAGGCCACTCACTTACAACATATTAAACAAAATTAAAAAACCTAACTTACTTTGGGTGAAACCAGGTCTGTTTTGTTAAAAATTACAGTAAAAGGAATCCCAGTAGATTCTGCCTCGACTAGAAATCTGCTCAAAGACATTGGTTCCGGCCGCGGTCGATCCAGAGAAGACAGCACAAGAAGCTGGTCCACATTTGACACAGGTGGATCCGAAATCTCACTCTCCCTGTCAAAAACTTGTTCAATCATTCCCCGGCCATCAATCCAGTCAACTCCAGAAACCAGCACTTTGTCACCCACCATGACCTTTTTCTTGATCTTCTTCAAGAGTGCCCGCACAACACACAAAAGCTCCATTCCAACCTTCCCCTCTCCATCCGAAGCTTCAGAATCAACCGAAATCATACCATCAGCCTTCTTCACTTCTGAACTGCACTCTCCCACGTTTGTACCCACCACATGGTCATTATCAGGTAGACCTTCTCCCTTGTGCACACATAAATGCAATGCTTGTTTGACACTCTCTGACTCTTGTTCTTTCACAGTTCCTTTGTTTGCTGCGAAGCCACTTCCTCCTGCCCCTGCAAAATTAAAGTAGAAGTTCCAGATTGACCATCAAAAGCTCAAATTCATGCATATGCACAAGTTGATGCAGAATTAGTGGCAATTCCACCTACAGCATTCAAATGTTTCAAGAGATGAACAACCAGCAGTAGAACTTATTGCAAGCCTTTATCCTCTCAATTCACTTGCATTGTACATAACCAACACTGCTCCATATCAACCACATGGCTCACAGAAGTGTTTTGTCTCAAATTGTTCAAAGCATACGGCGTGCTTATTTGTATGTTTCAGGGGTCCATGGTTGTCAGGCTGCTTTTCCACGATGTTGGGCGGCTACATCAAAATGCACTTATGGGCGAAACATGCATGTGTCATGCAATCCCAGTAATTACCTAGCAATGGCTTATCTCAGCAGGAGTCACCGCCTCGCATTTGCTTATCTCAACTGTTATGTGGCGTGAACTGTGTGAAATTTGTGGGTTAGAAGTATTTACCTGGCTTGTGGACAGTGACCCTCATGAAGTTGGCTTGTGCAGAAACAATCTGCCCAATGGCTTGATCAGACTTGAGGTGTATATGCTCTTCATCAAGCTTCTCAAAGACCTGCTGGGGAACTGGGGGTTCCAAGCTTAGGGGAGCCTTTGTCTTTGCAAAATCTCGTGGTTTCTTTCTGGTTAAATCCTTTACTCGGGAGGCCTTGGCATTGTCTGGGCGTTTTACTGCGCATATCTCCAATTCAGGTCTCCATTGAGGTGTACCTGATGTGAACTTGGGCACAAAACACTCATTGTGGAGCTTGCTAGCTCGCGATGGAATTAGGGTTTTAGAAACAAAAGAGAGGCCATGGCAATCCTGCTTTAGTGATGCACATGTGCTTTGGTTCTCCATTTGAGCTTTCCCTTGGCCACTCCCTGCCCTAAAAGAGATGGGTGGAATGGAGAGCTCACAGAGGCTTTCGCCAGCTCTTTGCAGCATGTAGCCTCGACACGACTCGTCAGGCATCCAGCCTCTGCCCGCGCCGCCCCTTAGAAGATAAGCCATGTAAAATAAGCATGAGCTTGACTTGTTCACACATGCCTAGCCTAGCTTACACATGTCCATGTGACTCCCCCCTTCCAAACTCTCCTTCCTTCCTAACGAATTAATTAATAGCTAACATTTGACATTGCACCCTTTCAAAGCATGGCTAAGAAAGCAAGTTTACTCCACATGGCACTCACAAGGACACATCAATCCACATGAGCTAACTAGCAATCAACTAGGAATCGATTGGCAAAAGCTAGTATCCTATGCATCTGCAATTAGATAGTGCCACAGACAAAAGCAATGCCTGATGAGCCAAGGCTTTAACATGGCATCCGCTCAAGGTAGCTGCGGTGCAACCTTTACCAAGCAACAAACATGCATACCAAGCTTTACTTTATATACGTATGTTATAACCTTAGCATGGATCGGCCTAAGAAAAATGGTTAGTACTAAAAGGATCGTGCAAGGTGTAACATGGGTTAATAAATGGGCATTTAAGAGCCAATTATAATTGTATAAAAAGCAAGGCTATCAATATGGATGAGGCCTATACAAGTGATGACAAGTGTGCACATAAGTAAGTAATGTAATATGTCTTCTCTGGGTTTGGATATAGTCTTAGCCCATGAGGCAAATATCAGTAAACCACCATGGTGGTGTTTGGGGAATGTGATCGCATGTCATTCATAGGCAAGGCGGTCATCTGTCTAAAAGCCTTGCATTTTAGTGTATTCATCCATCCTTATCTCTTCTTTATTTTGGGGGTGGTCGAGACCTATCGAACTCATGGTTGGGTTGGTGAGTATCAATTGATTGCCTTGTGTTGTTTGTGCAAAAGTGTTCTTGTTGTGTTTGGTGCTCTAGATGCATTTTTGTCCTAGATGATTCACAAGAACATGGAAAGTATCAAAAGGAAAGCTATGGCTTGTATGATGATGGTTCTTGCATAATGATGATTGGTATGTGTGTTGTTACTTCTGCAATCATGTCAAGGGGGGAGTGACCTACAAGCCAAACCCTTAAAGGCGACCTAAGGCACCCATGAAAACCTTTTAACATATGAGGTTAGCCCAAACATTGAATCCCTTTTAGGATATGATAGAAACAAACAACTTGAGAGAAGAGAATGAGGGTGGAGAAAGAAACCCATGAAAACTTTGAACATAAATTGGCCAAACATCAAATCCCTTTTAGGATATGAGGGTGCACCTCTTTTGTCACAAGTTCCTTTTTTGATTGGTTGGGGAAGTAAGGGTGTATCTCTATGGCACACACAAAATCCCTCACATTGGTGGAAATAGCATCGAAGCATGTTTGGCTTTGTCCATCAATTTTGCTCAAGAGAGGATGCCCAATTTATGCAATGCCAATTTTTTGGGGTTTCTCTAAACTAAGGTTCAATACCTTTAGTCTAGCAATAAATAAATAAATAATCTCTCGAGTGCATACCTCAAAGGGCCACAAAGCATATTGCTAGCTTTGTTTTGCAGCCATGCTTGGTCTTTACAGGGAAGTTTTGTTAGCATGAGTGGCTATGAGCAAGCAAAAGATTTTAGTGAGCTAGTGTACAAACTACAAAACTAGTGGTAAGACTTAATCTTCGAGGCATGCACAACCCATTCATGATTGTTTGCCTATCACCTTATCATAGCACCTTTTGGATGATGGTGTACAATCCTCAACCAAATTGGATGTTGTTGTATTGAATTGTGAGGGCCAATGAAATTATGTAATGTATACTTTATCTAAAACCTTAATCTAAACTCGTGTCTTAAAAATAGCCTTCTCCCACTCTACAACATCTATGTTTTGTAACCAATTTGGTCGCGTTAGATACTCTTTCCATCCTCCTCCTCCACATCTCTGCACCAGACCAAGCCTCCTCTACTTTCCCCTCGACCCGTTTGTGCACTCTACCAACCATCCTCCTACATGCAACCTAGGAGCTCACATAACCTCCTCTAGTGTTGCATATAGTGATGTAAAAGCTCTCACACCACATAAGACAATGCTTTTGATTGAAAACCATCTAAGATCAAGTTTCCTCATTGAAAGAGTTGGCTAGAATAAGAACTCTTTATTTTCTCATCAAAATAACTTTTGTGTAGTCTTGATCGACCAAAAGATTTGAAAGACCCTACATATGAGCATGGGTGGAGTCTTCTACTTAATTTGCTTTTGGTTAAACTCATGCAACCTCTTGAGATTACTAAACTCTCAAAGCACACTAGCCACAAAAAAACATGATCAGTTTTATAAGATTTGAAAGACCCTATAGCGACCTCTTGAGATTACTAAACTCTCAAAGCACACTAGCCACAAAAAAACATGATCAGTTTATAAGATTTGAAAGACCCTATATACAAGCATGGGGGGAGTCCTCTTGAGATTACTAAACTCTTAAAGCACACTAGCCACAAAAAAACATGATCAGTTATAAGATTTGAAAGACCCTATATACGAGCATGGGGGGAGTCCTCTACCTGATTTGCTTTTGGTCAAACTCTTGCTTTTGGTCAAACTCTTGCTTTTGGTCAAACTCTTGCGACTTGTGAGATTACAAAACTCTAAAAGCACATTAGACACAAAAAATCTTTTTAGCGAAAACTCAGTGCTTTTAAAATTTAGGTCTAAACTCTAAAAGCACACTAGCCACAAAAAAGCTTTCAAAACTCAGTGCTTTTGAATTTTAGGTTTAACCTTTCTCTAATTTAATGTTTAAGGTTTCAAAACTCAGTGCTTTTAAATTTTAGGTTTAACCTTTCTCTAATTTAATGTTTAAGGTTTGACTAAGAGAAGAGTGTTTAGCTGCCTCCCGAACACTAATAGACTAATGAACTCTTACAACCTTTAGCAGATAAATAGAGATATCGAACCATGGAGATATAATAAGGCATAAATGCCAGTTCATATCTTCATTCATATAGCTATATATACATGTGAAATGTGCTCATTGTAATAGAAGAATATGATATTTGTTATTTGGTAATATATTATTATGTTGACTTGGAGTTTATTTGTGTATTGTGTTTTGTCTCTATTTTTATTCATAAACTCAATAAGTGTTGCCAACACTTTTAGCAATTTTGTTGCTTGTTTTGATTACTCATGAAGGGCAATGGCATGACAAGCCTTTTCTTCACACATCTGGTTTTCTTTTTGAATAATGGCAGTCTCATCATCATGAAGGGGCATCTGCATCATGTCAATGTGATGCCTCATGAGCAACGTGATTTGACACGAGAGAAACTGAGTTTGACGTGAGGAGGCAACCCAAAGAGTGGCGAAAATGGCCCGTGGATTAGGCTTTTAAGTTCTCTACCAACATTCTAGAGGTGCATTTGGTTAATGAACAACCCATTGTCATGGAGTCTCTTGATGTTGAGAGCCGATCTTAGGAAGGTGTGCCAGAGGATGATATTCTACCTACGAATCCTTGGATCATGGTAGCAAGAACTTGTTGGAATTGGACTTCTCTTGTTTGGCTCCACATCCCCCTCTACGGGAAGATATTAAACAAATGAAACTCAATATGACACTGGACCAATTTCTTAGTCTCATGCCAAATTATCCCTAATTATCAAAGATAACTTCTTATAGAATAGGTAAATCCCCATTGGCGCACACTGATAAGGTGTGCGCACACTGATAAGGTGTATGTTACTCCAAATTATCCCGAATTATCAAAGATAAATTCTTCTAGGTAAATCCCGAGTGGCACACATTGATAAGGTCTATGTTACTCCAAATCCATTGTTTGCAAGGACCACCCATATTGGAATGCAACAATAGTACCATAAGTAAAACATTAATGGTAAAAGGATGATAGATTCCTCAAAGTTCTACTCGATGACATATCTAGCAGTAAACATCCTTTCAAATATACCATGCAGAAGGAGTTGGGGATTAAAGAGTTAGAGCTTGCTTCATTTTTAATCAAAATGGAAGATCAAAGATGAGTTAAGCCCTTAGGGTTTGTTTGTGGATTATAAATCTAGATTGTCGGATGTGATTTCTCCACAGTGTTTGTAAGTATGGAAATCATCGGTGCAATCCCTATGCTATTAGGATGGCCATGGTTAAGGTAAGGAAAGATCAAGAATAATTGAAGCACTAATCAAATCACCTTGTGGGAAAGGCAAGAAGAAGATACGGGTTATAGTCATTGGTAATATCAAGTTATTAAGTCTGCAAGGCCCCACATATCTTAGGTCTTCTCCAAACCCAAGAAATCCATAACAACATGAAATATAAGTTCCGCCATATTATTCTGGGTATGATCCCTCTTCTCTCACGGTACAACTAAAAGCAATTTGGCATATGTTTGAAGATTGCTTCGTACATATCAAGTTGCTTATAGGATAGGTTAGACATAATTTGGAATATGTTGGAAGGTTGCTTCACACTTGTCAAGTTGCTAAAGATAGATTCAGTAATTTGGCATGTGTTAGAAGCTTGCCTCACACTTGTCAAGTTTCTTAGGACAGAGATTAGAAGTAATTTGGCATGTCTTAGAATCTTGCTTCACACTTGTCCAATTTCTTAGAATATATTAGAAGTAATTTAGCATGTGTTAGAAGCTTTCTTCACACTTATCAAGTTATTAATGAATTGACATGTGTTGAAGTTCACTTTGCACTTGTTAATTTAATTTAATTGACATGTGTTGAAGTATGGCACATTTGTGGATGGTAACTCCAATTTACTTGTCTTCGTAAAAACTACTAGATAAAATAGATAGGAACTTGTAGCAGCTTATTAATTGGCAAGATTTTCTATATCTATGAATCTTTGCATGATCATGTGTGCAAGGCCCACGTGTTGCAAATTAGACAGGAGTTCACACACACTAAACATTGTGCCATGAACAAAATCGTTTGGATAGAGCTTCTTCACTTACTTTAGAGAAAGTGGTAGGCCCTCCAATGTGTCATCGTCTCTGCTGAACCTTTGATGAACAATTGGGACAAGTCTTAATGTATGAATATTTGATACTCATGCTTCAAAATCTAGTGGTATTCACAAGGATCAATCACTTTTGGTTGTTCGGGTGGCACTAGGGGAATAAGTCCCACTTGGCCTTCTGCACATCCATTGTATGCACATTATAAAACAATAATAATTAAAGTGTGTGAAAATTATGATCATCATGATTTCAAACAAGGGAAACTAATTGAAAAACTAATGTGTCATAGAATTCACACAATAATTTCAAGCTATTGGAGGATTCAAAGAGATTCCATAATGAAATCGATAAATATATTTATAGCTACAAAGATTTACACTTGACATTGAACAACTTACATATTTAAAGACTTCAATTATACAATCAATTTACATTATCCAAAGTTTACAACATGACAATAAATTACAATAGATACTTGAATCTAATATTCATTGTGCAAAGTCCAAATGTCATAGAGATAGCTACACCAAAATGTTGGGCACACCGATGGATCCGAAGATCTAATGGTTTAGGGCTCTTTATTTAGGATTAGAAAAATTACAAACCTTATAAATATTATAAACCAAATAACAAATATCACTTGTGTCCTCAAAATTTACATGCTTCAACAAATGTTTAACATGATAACAATATAGAGAATAAGTGCCTTGGTGTATTGTAGGGATAGATGTTAAAACACTCTGGAAGGAAACGTGAGCAACATGATGATACTTCATGTGGTACTCTTTCCAGGTTTCTTACTTCTCATCTAGAAAATCTGGATAGTTCTTGTCACAAAACCTCATGTACTTGAAGAATTAACCAAACTCACATATAAATCTAGCAACAAAGCATAGACTTGAATCAAATTGACAAGATTAAAGCATAATATAATACATGAGATAGAGTAAACATCACCATCAACACACTATTGGGTGCAATCTCCCCCCTCATACGTGTAGCTCCTTTTTTCAAGACATGAGTATGTTGAGTTAAAATATAGCCCAAGGAGCTAATAATAGTTGTGCATACAAAATAGGGCTTTGCTTTTCCACCTTTACAAAAAAAACTCAAGCACTAGAGCTTGTTCACACACTAAGTGTAAAATAATCAAAACTCTTCTAACACATGCGTTAGTAATATAGCAACATCATGCATAAATAATATGTATAATCATTTGCCACATGGCCAACAAAATAATAATAATCCAAGATGATATAGACAAGATCCTCCATGTGCGACACACACACTGCTCATCACCTATCTCACAAACGTAAATACATTAGTTGCTCCAATTAATTGCTATCTTAATCATTAATCCCAATATGAAATGTTGATAGGCACAAACACAATATACACTCACCACTTGTCACACTTCGATGAGAGTATCATTATACACATCATCTAGCCTGGTGTGTCTTACCACTTATTACACTTCAGTGAGCAAGTCTTTTGCATAAACCACTTGTTACGCTTCGACTGTGTGTAGTTCTAGCATAGTGCACTTGTTTCACTTCAACCATACACAATCGTCAAGCATGTCACTACTTGTTACACTTCAAAAACATATATATATCAAGCATGGTCTTCAGCTATACTAAAATAACACTAGGTAGCTAGTGTTTAATGTGGGGTCACCAATGATACTAATTCACTTCAATGGCACATTAGCATCTGGGCATCCCGTTCAACTAAAGGGTGAACATTATGTAACATCCCTCCTGCATGAATAAGCAACTGAACTCAGTTGTGTGCTACTGCGAGCAAAGGAGATCAATGTCTTATAATATACAAATTCTAGTATCTTCTCTAATTATGACAGATATACACTCTATCAACAAGAAATTTTATGTAACATCCCTATTTCATGGATAAGCAATTGAACTCAGTTGTGTGTTTGCGAATTTTATGTGTAATAAATTCTAGTGTCCAATACCACTAGAAATTATTCCACATAAATTTAGAGATAAATATACATCAGGATCCTTCACACAGGATTAATCTATGTGTCCCATACCACAAGACTAATATGTAGTGAAAATTTCATAAAACAGAGTTCAAGATAGAAGGACCAACTCCTCCAAGAAGTTCTACTTTTGATGCATAAAAACTCTCCTTAAAATTTACAAAAACTCTTAAATAAAATTTATTGTGAAAATGATCAAATGAAATGTATTTATTTCCTTAGGAGTTAGAATATTCATCTCGTAGTAGTAAGTAAGAGTAATCATCTTTATCATCATCGATCATATTTATCTCAAGTGAAATATTCTTTAACTTAGACAATTCGATGCGATATGTCCAATTGCGTTGCACCTGAAACACTTCTTTGAATCATCTTTATTAGCTTGTTGAGAATCATCAACCTTGGTATCAATACTTGTGTTATTGCCATTGGGTTTGTCAAACGATTCTAGAAAGGTTTTAGGCTTCAAGATCTTTGATGTCAAGGTTTGAGGTGTCATTACTTCCTTGGGAATGCCATTTTTATTTCCATAATTCAAGGCTAAGGAAATAGCCAAGCTAAGAGAATATGGACGAAACATGTTTACTTCTGATCAAATTGTGGGTTTCAAACCTACTATAAACTTCCTTCTTTGATCCTTGCTATAAAATTTCTCTAGCCAAATTATTGGTAGCACACTTGATTTCATCCTTCTCAGAGAATTTCCCCCCCGAAAAGTAAGCCAAGCAAGTATTGTGCGAGCATATTTCTTGCCATCAAATTTTGAAAGATAAAAGGTTATGAATAATATTCTTTTCTTTCTTAGACTCTTGAACTCTAAGAGTAGCTTGCACGGTTCTTTGAAAGTGGTCACCATCGGAGTCTGAAGATTGACCATTACTAGCATATCTATGCCTCTTCTTGCAGAATAACCTATCCTCTAGATCTATTCTCAACTCCTTCTTAATTAGAATCTGTCTTTGGAGTGACTGAATTTTCTCTTGAATGGTTGGGGGTAGGGGTTCATGATGAAATAGAGTTGTAGATAGATAAAAGGTGAAAATTTTAAATGTAGAAATGAAAATTGCTGAAATAATGATAATACTTAGCTTATCTGACGTGCAGTTAAGTAATAAAATATTGTCGATGTGCTTGAATTTGAGGAGTTGGCAAAATACTCAATGTAGAGCTTGTATGTCGAAAGATAAGTGGCATAAATAATTTTGTTGATGTTGAATAGTCAACAAAAAGCCATAATTCCTTAAGTCTTCAAAAGCTAGATAATATAGCCTAAGAAACGCGTCCAATGTAGAAGATAACTAGAAAAATAACTCCTTGATGCCCAAATAATCCAAGTAATAGCACGTTGAAGAATTCTTGAAAGGTCCATAAAATTTCATGGAAAAACCACCGTCAAGTTTTGTCCACTTGTGCTGAAATTTGCTGGAAAGGCGAAAAGAATAATTTTTGAGGTTGGATCATATAATTTCTTATTTGCCAAAATATGCATAGGAACTGCCTCTATGCATAATTCATAGAAGATGTGGAAATTTTTAAACTTTCAATGGTTCAAAATTGATGTGACTTAAAGCATTTTTTGAAGGCTTTATGACTTAGCCATATAAAAAAGCCACCGCACAACAAAAATAAAAAAGAACCCATGCATAAGCTTGTAATAGTATAAGTTTTTTTTAAAAAGTAATAAGTTTATAATAGTGTAAGCTTAATGTTTAAGCTTTTTTTTTAAAAAAAAATCTCTTCTCCATGACTTTCAAGCTGCACGGTTGTGAGAAGGAGAGAGAATTCACCAAAGCTTTGCGATTCGCACACACCGCCAATGGATGGAGAGAGAAGAGGAGAAAGAAAATTTCTAGCTTTAATTATCTTCTTGTAACCTTGATTTGTCCTTGATTAATCTGTAATTTAAAACTAATGTCCTGTAAAACAAATTGCTTTTTTCCTTTAAATTGATTTATGGGCAAACTTCCACCATCCATTTATAGATTCTGTCACATAGGCAAGGATTTAGTAATCTAAAAGTGGAGCCTCATCCTCCCTTATAGTTGACAAAATGGTTAAGCCATTGGTGGAGTTTTAATCCAAGAAAGCCATCCCACGGCTTATGAATCCAAGAAGCTCTGACCACACAATAAAATTATCCCATCCTACACATGATTTAGAGCGACTAGCTACGATTCATGCTGTCAAGATTTAGAGACGTTATCTTTTAGAAAGTAAATTTCAACTAATGCTACCTGACCACAAAAGTTTAAAAATGGATCTTTACTCAACCACAATTAAACATGAGACAAAGATGATGGATCCAAATTTTGTATGGATATGATTTTGAGATAAAGTATAGGCTAGAAAAAGAAAATGTAGTTATTGATGCTAGGAAAAGGAAATGTAGCTGCTGTGCTGATGCTGTCAGCAAAAAATCATTTGTCGCTCGATTTCATCCATATAGATGGATCAACAAAGAGATTAAAGAGATGAGAAAAACCACTTTTCATCAAGAAAGGGGGTTTGTGGCTTCACAGAAGTGGTTTTGGGAGAAAAGGTGACATGAATTGCTAGCCTTTGATTTAGTTCTTCATCCTATGGCTAAGAAAATTTCCATAAACCTTCCAACCTTTTTCCAAGAGTCCTTAAGCTTTTTTCTTCTTTATCCTTTGGATTTTTGTGGGCTTTCCCCTATTCTTCAAGGGCAAGCTCTGATACCATTGTCACGGCACCTTATGTACCTTATGTACTTCTTGAAGAATCAACCAAACTCACGTACACATCAAGGAACAAAGCATAGACTTGAATCAAATTGACAAGATTAAAGCATAATATAAAACATGAGATAGAGTAAACATCACCATCAACACACTATTGGGTGCAATCTGCTCCCGTATACATGCAACTCCTCATTTCATGACATGAATAATTATTCAAAATATAGCCCAAGGAGCTTATAATAGTTGTGCGTACAAAATAGGGCTTTGCTTTTCCACTTTTACAAAAATAACTCAAGAACTAGAGCTTGTTCACACACTAAGTATAAAATAACCAAAACTCTTCTAACATGTGCTAGTATTATAGCAACGCCACACACAAGCATGCACAAATAATATGTACAATCATTTGGCATATGGCTAACAAAATAATATGAAATAAAAATAATCCCAGATGATATAGACAAGATCCTCCATGTGCGACACACGCACTACTCACATCACCTATCTTGTTCTAATTAATTGCTATCTCAATAATTAATCCTAATATGAAACGTTGGTAGGCACAAACACAACACACTCACCACTTTTACACTTCGATGAGTATCATTACACACATCATCTAGCATGGTGTGTCTTACCACTTGTTACACTTCAATGAGCATATCACTATACATATCATCTAGCATAGTAAGCCTTTTGCATATGAGCCACTTGTTACGCTTTGACCGTGTGCAATTGTCTAGCATAGTCTTCTTGTTTCACTTCGACCACACAATCATCAAGCATGGTACTACTTGTTACACTTCAACAACATACACCTATTAAGCATAGTCTTAAGCTATGCCAATAACACTAGGTAACTAGTATTTAATACAGGGTCACCCATGATACCAATTCATTAGCATGACACACTAGCGTTTGGGCATCCCCGTTCAGCTAAAGGATGGACATTATGTAACAGTTCTTGATCATTAGTGATATAGGTACTCATTCCCTAGTCATCCACAAGCCCACATACGTGGTCATCTAACTTCAGAGAAAAGTTGATGAGAATGTTTCTTGTATGTAGATCATTGTGTAGCAAGTCATTGCCATGTATATATTCGACTCTCTCGATCAATCCATTTATGATGTTAATATATGTATTGCGTGAAGCAATCCACATTTCCACATTCACTTGGAAAAGCCAAGAAGTCTCTAGGTGTTAGGGCATAAAAAATGGTTTCTTTTTACTATATGTAAGGAAATGGATAAATTAAGAGCTAGTCTTGACTAAAATAGTGGAGGTAAGTAGGTCTGACTACTACAAAGAGCATAAACTTTATGGTTGCTCTGAGGGCTTATGACACTTCTTACAAATTTGGGACTAGTCAAACTCCTTTTTTGATTGGTATTTAGATTAGAAGCAATGATGCCACTAGAATATTTAGTGCCAATTTTGTGTGTGAGTTTGCATGTGGCAGTATAGGAGAAGGGCCAATGACTATTTTAACTAGAAAAGCTCAATGAAAACAAAGATTTGGAGCTATCCATGGACTTATTTGTTCCAAAATGGAAAAAATAGATGGGTTGATATCAATAACAAGGACAATGACATCAAGAAAGGAGATTTAGTCCTAATGTATGGAATTTGTAGTACAAAGCACAAATCAAAGTACAAGGATTTGGGACTTTTCAATTTGACACTATAGGGTGGTGCAACAAAGATTGCAACTGTAGATGGTGTAGAAATGTTGAGACATTTCAACAAAAGTAAGTTGAAAAAGTATTACAATGATGAGAGCGACATGCTTGCTTAGATACATCGACTAAAGATATTGGCTAAACATGTTATGCACATCTTCTAACGGGATGAGAAAAATCTTAGAAATTGTAAAACTTGCAAAATGTGTCTTGACTTTATAATGGTACATGTACTATTATAATGATACGTGGACTAATTGAAATAGTATGTGGCCCGACATGCTTGTTAGATACATCGACTAAAGATATTGGCTAAACATGTTATGCACATCTTCTAAAACGGGATGAGAAAAATCTCAGAAATTGTAAAACTTGCAAATGTGTCTTGACTTTATAATGGTACATGAACTATTATAATGATACGTGGACTAATTGAAATAGTATGTGGCCCACATTGGATTACATTAAAATTTTAATAAAATCATTTTGAAAAAATAGATCAAATAAATTTTTGACACATGGCGAATTCAATGGCTTAATCACTATGGTACCTTATCTTTACCTTTTCCATATAAGTCTAATGATGACTAAAATGTCATATAGATATGACAGTACATGTATAGTTAAAATAGTATGATTTACATATGTTTTATAGACATGAATGATACATGGAGAATTATAATTGTGCATGTCAACCATAAATTGCTACTAGTATGCGTATGCTTTCTAATTATTTCCAACTGTCCATGTCAACCACCATAAATTGCTACTAGTATGCGTATGCTTTCTAATTGTTTCCAATTGCTACTAGTATACGCATGCTTTTTAATTGTTTTAAATTGTCCATGTCAACCACCATAAATTGCTATACTAGTATGCATATGCTTTCTAATTGTTTTTGATTGTCCATTATTCAATTTTCATCTAGTATGTGGATAAGTTCCAACGTGGAAAATTTTAATGATACATCTTATAATTCTACTCGTATGCATGAAATTTCAAAAAGTACATCAAGTATCTATATATTGTAATAGTACATTGGACAATTCCAATGCTACATGTATTATTGTTGTAAATATGTCCAATATCTATAATAGTACATTGGACAAGATCATATTTTGTATTGATGTCCATCTGCAAAGTACATAGGTTGTACACGTACATTTGCAAAGGAAAAATAAAATCTTTCACAAATTGAAAAAGTTAACTTTTTGAGATATATGCTGTAAAATAAAATAAAAGTAAAAATAAAAACTTTCAAAGACTCAAAAAGTTGACTTTTTGAGATATAGGATACATTCCAAGGGCTCTAAACCACTATTTTTCTATGGCAAGAGGTTAATCATTAAACCAAAAGCCTTTAATGCACTTGAGATTAAGGAGAATATTAGAGTATGAAATCCATCCAAATAAATGTGCATCTCGAATGATCCTAAATCTTGATATCAATCATCGTATCCGATGATACACATGGGAGTGTTCTTGTTCTTAGACACTAGGAACATTATAACACAACTTTGGTGAGGATTTCACTGAAGAGCGGTTTCTATAGAAAAGAGTGGCGACAATGTAAACTTGCACTATGGGTATGCAATAGACTTGCACTATGGGTATGAAAGAGAGGATTCTATGGAAGACAAGATTCTATAGAAGAGAGTGGTGACAATGTAGTAGACTTGCACTATGGGTATGCAGTAAGCAGTAACAAGGTACTACTAATCAAATAATTTCATCCTCACTAACTAGCATATCAAACAAACTACTAGGGAGAGCCCTTTTTTGGGGATGAACTTGAATGCAAGGGGTCATGTCCGAGAGGGAACAATACCCTTAACTTCGAAACAATGCAAAATAAAAATAAAAATAAAAATAGAGCTACGCCAGGAGGAAGTCCTTCTGACTTCAAAAGATTTCACAGAATAATAAATTAATGGCTGAAGCTATACATATAACATCATAAACCAAAAGAGGAGTAAAGATGATTGCATCTCAATTGGATGTCCTAGTCAAATGCAACCTCATGGCAATTAAATTGCAATGCTAAGAACTGCATTAGAAGTTCCTATCATAATAGCACCCATGACTAAACTAAAACCTTACAAGACAAGAACCTTAATAGATACCCTAAATAGGATACTGAGGCCTAACAAGGACTATTAGGGGAGTGAATCCAATTAATTATGCATGATGCATGGTTTATGTGTGAAGCACGGTAGTGAATGATTTCCATTTGTCAGTATTATTTTTGTGAGTGATTCTAAAGTAATTGTCATCTAACATTGTGGACTATTTTTGAGTATAGATTATTAGTTCCAAAGTAATTGTGATCTAACATTATTTATGAGTATAGATTATTAGTTCCAAAGTAATTGTGATCTAACATTATTTTTGTGAGTAATTGTGATCTAACATTGTGGACTATTTTTGAGTATAGATTATTAGTTCGGGACAAAAAGTGGATGAAATTTCTACCCATGCACATGTGTGCAAAATAATTAATTTTGTATGGTTTGGCCCATTGTACATATGCTGGTGGGCAAGGTTTATTTTTGATGAGATACTTTAAAAGCATTAGACTATAGTTCAATTTTATAAAAGCCCAATTTTGAAAAAGCTATGCTATTTATGGCTCCAAGGACTAAATTTATGAAATATGAATTAAATACTGCATGTGTGGGAGTGTAGCCACACACGTCGGGGGGGAGTGGGGGAGATTGTACCCAATCTTGTGTTCTCTGATTTTTATGCTCTTGAGTTATGCTATGATATTTATGGTTTATTTTCTTTATTATTTCAATTTGTGGAATATTCAAAGTTCCATGTACCAAAGGTCTTGTAACAACTTTCAATTGTTTGCTTGATCATTCATTTGCCAAGAGCATCAACACTATGTAGTAGCACTGGATAGTCTATGGGAGGATGTGCCTATGGGCGGATGAGGAATATGCAGCTGCTCTATTGAAGAAGACGAGGCACTACTGTGTAGCACTGGATAGTCTGTGGGGGAGGATGTGCCCGCGGGCAGTGCCCGCGCGGGCAGATGAGAAATATGCAGTTGCTTTGCTAAAAAGGAGGATGAGGAATATGCGGTTGCTGCTCTCTGCTGAAGGGGAGGATGAGGCCACATACATTACGGTCGTGGAAGATAAAATCAATGAGAATTTAAAGAATAGCTGGCACACAAATTATTATAGCTCCATTGACTCACCAATACATGTCCCCAGCATGGCCCATAACTTGTTGATTTTTGGACTGCTTGTTAGAATAGGTGTGGATCTATCCTTGACACATCATCTTAAGGCTTTGACTCCACCTACTCTTGGGGTGATTTCTTGGCCCACTCGGTCTTGTAGATGCATCATTACTTCCACCATTACCTGTCATAGAGCAATAGGTCTCTCTCAAATATCCAAAGTTCTATGGTAAGAAGAAGGAGGATCCGGATACAAACATGAAAAATTTTGAAAACACATGGTTGGCCAATGACATGCCGATTAGCTGCTCAAAAGCATAATACATGCAATGGCACTTTTGATGAGCACGCAACTAATTGGCATGCACACTATAGCCCCAATGCATATGAGGAATTGTGTGATGCATTTCCAACATATGAGGAACTGTGTGATGCATTTGTGCACTGAATTTGGAAGGATAAGACATCCTCACAGTGGTGCTAGAGAAACTATGCTGCCTAGAGAAGAAAACCTTATTGATAGAAGATTACACGACTAAATTGATAGAAGATTATGGGGCTAAATTTCGCGCTCCGCGGAGTCGAGTGGACTCAATGGATTGGCCGACTGAGGCACTTATGGGAGAATAGTTTTTTCGAGGTCTGCAAAAGAAGTTGAAGCTTGCTATAACATCTATTGATATCACCATCAGTGGATTTGATGGGCTAGTGGAAACTACTCGCACAATTTAGGGGAAAGCTCAGCTTCTGAGAAGGGGAAGAAAAAAGCAAGAAGTAGATTTCTCAGAGGTCAAGTAAGAGTACGGCATTTTGAATGATGACTCGGATGCGGATTGGATTTAGAATCTAAGTAGAGGAACTGTAAGAAGAAAAGCTAAAAGCTAGAGACGATTGAAGAACAACTAGTAGTCACATGGGCTAAGATTTAGGATGCAAGTGCAGGAGGAGCTGGATCTGAAATGTGATGATCAGATGTCTAGTGTACAAAGTATTTAAATCAAGGTCACACTAAGGAGCAATGTAAGCTTATTCCCTACTATGCCATATGTCAGACCACCACTCATGTTACAGAGGCTTGCTAGTATAATGATAGAGTGCATTGTCCGTAGCATCAAGTGGAGCAAACCTAGGTTGTAGTCCCCATCCAATAGATAGCAATGATCAACCTTGTCACTACAAGTATATCATAGGAGTGTCCTCTTGGACAAGGTCATGGTAGTGCAATAGGTGTACCTTTCTAGTGTAATTTTGTAAAGAAATCGTGTTCTATGTGGCAACGTCATCAATAGGAACTCCAAAAAACACAAGTGAAGGGATCCACTTTGGCCCAACCTCCAGCAACAATTAACCTGGTGCAAATTCAACCATATTTGGAGGTGTCTGAGCCTCCATAGTCTATCATGGTAGCCACAAGGGCACAAGGCCTAGAGGCTCATTTAGAGAATCAAGATGGACCAAATACAAAGGAAAAAAATCCAGAATTGGGAGGAGCGATGGCATTTTTGGGACCAAGTTGCCAAGATGGTACATGAAGCATATGGTGAGGTCCAAAATGCTTAGAAATCTCCCTTACCACCAAGGACGGTGGTAGAAAATAGTCCACATGCCATTTAATCACATAAAAATTAGTCCGAAACCAAAAAGGATCCAAGGTGTAGTACAGAGCCAGAACGTTCCATACACATAAAAATTAGTCCGAAACCAAAAAGGATCCAAGGTGTAGTACAGAGCCAGAATGTTCCATACACATCAGGATCAAGTAGCATAGGTGTAGTCCAAAGCCAAAATGTGCCCCAGACGCATCAGGATCAAGCAGCATAAGTGTAGTGTAGGGCTAGAAAGTGCTAGAATCAGGCCGTAGAGCTAGCAAAGCTATAAAGAAACTATCTAACACAACAAAGCATTGTCAAAGTTCAGAACACTGTTGAAGTTCAAAAGGAAAAAGGAAACAAAAAATTTAGCTCAGTTAAAGATAGTGGAATCCAGGTGCAGTCTCCTTGGCCAAGAGATATGGGTAGATATTTTGCCTCAAAAATTTGGAAGCAAGGGACAGACAGCTGAAGAATCATCTGAATATGGGAGGATGATGAAGTTCAACATTACATTGGATCAACCCTATATTCAATGTCTAATTATCATTATGAGCAATAATGATGTCTAAATGAGTAGATCTTGGTGGGATCATCAATCCATCCTATGACCTCAAAAATTTGATCAAACTTCTCTAGGTACTGAATGGGATCCCTAGTTCCATATCAAATTTGGTCATCATATTGGCTTGGTTTTTCCCAACTCTAAGCCTCTAGGTGCTATGTTGGTTGTAACCCCTTTCCATTTTAAACCATCCTCAGCATGTCTTCAGTATCTTCACATGGCAGTGGAACATAAGGAGGTTGTTGCACGAGACCCTCTCTTTTAGGGTACAAGATTTCATCCCGGGTTGGGTTGCATGTTCTACTAGTAGCTGGGCCTTGAGTCTAGATGCTCGTTGTGTGACTAAGGACACGTTATGAGATTGCTCTTGTGGATCCCTTTGGTTTGAGGTAATCCCAGACATTGGCTCTTTACCCTTGCTTGTGTTCCCTCTTCCTTGTATAAAAGGAAAAGAATTAGAACTTGGTTGTGTGTAAAGGCACTCCTCTATAACGAGCCCCTATGGAGAGCGGGATTCCTATCTGCATTATATGTGCCAGATATTTTATATACTGTGGAACATTTATCCTTGGTGGTATAGTAAAAGAGAAATGTCCCATTTTCCATATAATTGTGGGTGTTGGGTTGTTTGTTGGTCATGATATGCCTTAGATAAAACCAGCTCTCTTAGGATCGACACTAAATGTTTGAAACATTACAACATCCATGGTTTGACCGCTTCATGTGGGAGTGAACCTTGAGGTTCTAGGTCCAGTTTTGGCTCCTTCACTAGAGCTACACCCAAAGATAGGGCGGTTAAATGCCTTCTTCATAAAATTTAAGTTGTTTTTTACAGAGCCAATTGGTGAATCTGGAGTTTAAAGATAGTGACAGCTCCTGTTTCCAAGTGTTCTAATGTTTCTCCACTCACATCTGTGTTTCATTGGCTCATTTCTTCCCAAACTCTTCGTTAGAGGTGGATCCGTTTAGCCTTGTTAACCTGAGAGCACTCTATTGAGTGCTCGTTTATTGGGATCAAAGGCTTGGTGGGTTTGAGGAGGTCCGAATTTGATGCACTACAATTTATTGTATTATTGTTTCCAAAAGTTAGTCTAGGTTAGGTTCGCATCAAAGGTCCCTTATATTTTTGGAATAGGTCTGAGAATGGTTTCAGACAAGTTTATTTTAGCTTCTTTTTTTCTTTTTTTTTTGCTAGGCGCACGTGTCGAGGTTCATGCCTCAAGGCTCACATCTCTTGTATATAGGTTAATGTGTCTAGGTTTGTTAATCCTATTTCCTAAATGCCAAAGCAATAAAATAGAAATGCATTGTACCCACACACTCCCATAGATCAAGCTTAAGGTTTAGGCTTATCGATTAATATGTCCCGGGGCTTAAGGTTGTACCCGTATTCAGCTTTCCAAGGGAGGCCTTCGAACCACCACTATGTGTAGTAGCTAGCTCGAATGATAGCTTCCATTGCTTGTCATCATCAAACAATGTTGAGGCTTAACCAAGGATAAGTCCCTCTCACAGCAAGAAGCTATGAATGTGGAGAAGAAAGCCCTCAAACTCACACTCACTCTCTCACTCACACACAAGAGATAGAGGAAAGAAGAAGAAGTAAAAGTTCTCAATTCTCACACAAGGGAAGTGTTCATTCTCATTAGATGAGTTATCCTTTATACATACTTATTAAGTGGCCGAGCACTTGGGTAGAGGCGGCCATTGAGTAAATCTATCATCTAGTGTGTGCTAGACTACTAGTGTACATGTGAACTTGATGTCGACATTACACTTAGCTTCGTCATCCCTTGTTTACATCGTGTGTAGCTCATTAGAGCAGAAAAATCATGAGTTGTACATTAAGTGCAAAAAATCTCTTGGGCGGACAAAATTACAAAGTGATCCAAATTAATAAAACCTTTGATACCAATCACTCATAAATGCTTTGAAGAAAATCCAGTGGGGCCTGTCAAAGCTGTTTGCCTAGTTAACTGCCATAAATGGGGTTAATATCTCTCCCTGCTGCTTGATGTAGGTCCGTCCTCAGACCTATGCAATTACGTGCAAGTCAAGGGGTTGGTTTATGTGTTGATGTAGAGGAAGCTGTGAACATGGAAGTTTGTACATGTGTCGATGAAGCCTGTCACGAACCTTTGATGCAACTAGATTGGTTGCTTGTTGTAAATGTCAGCTTCCAAGGTATTGATAAATATGTGGAGTGTCTTTTGTTGGATGAGTTTTAGATGTTAAGTACCATGCAAATAAAGAGTGCCTAATGTATGCGTTTGAAAAATGCAAGAACCTATATGCTTCACAAAAAGAAAATGGAATGTTGTGCAAGTAGAGCATATTGATGGGTCAGGTGATAGGTCATACCCTTTGGCCAATGTTACCACCACCGCCAAGGTCCCCCTATGTACCTGAAGGGATTTTGCTGGCAAGGTTTCAAAGAAATATCTCTTTAAAAAAAAGGAATAATAATAACAATAATAATAAAATAGCAGTAAATTTGAGTGCATATATACAACGTGCCAGTGCATGACTCGATGTTGGACTATGCCTTTGACCGAAAAATCTCAGGTGACCCTTAACAAGGACTATGCTAATGGTTGGAAAGATCATTAATCGACAATAGATGTCTTTGTGTTTTTTTTTTGTTTTTTTGATTTTTTTTTAAAAAAGGAACGGACTATGCCCTCTACCCAACAAGATAGATGGTGACTCTGACTTCTATTTACAACTTTTACATGTACTCTACATTCAGTTTTAGAGAAAATGATTGGCAGATACTTGCCAATTAAGTTATATTTGCAACTCCAAAGAATATTGTGTTCTTCTGAATGCCTTGTATAGGGGGGCGAGAATTTTGTATCCACCATAGTCTTAAAATCACACAACATATGTATAGGTAAAAATCTGAGACAATGGAAGTAGAAAGCTTCTTGATTAGAGTTAGGCCCATCATTAAGATCATAAAGTAACTCCTTAGCTCCCCATTTTGTACCTTTGTGAGGCACATCTATGATGAGAGTGAGCAATAACTCTATGACCCTAATGGTAGCCATAAAAGCCCGATCTAGAATCTGCCTCCATGCATGATAACAAACCTTCAAATATTGGCGCATTTCCTAGATCGTTGTAAAGGTAGAGGGTTTGAACCTCAGATAATTAAAGATGTAGGGTGGATTCCTGTTCCTCTTATCAGCAAACTCTTTCCTTGACCATCATCTAGGATATGGCATATAACATGAATCAACCCTTAATCTACATGGGAGTGGAAATAAATATAGGCATATTGTTCTACCTGTAAGTACTTTTGCCACCATTCATGTTGTTCACCCTCCCATCCCTAATTCTTTTCACTGTATTTTGGGTGGTAAAGCATATCCACATCTTCCTTCTATTGGTGGATGATCTTCCTTCCATTTATAAAATGCATGCTCTATAAGAAATGCCACTATTTGCACATCCAATAGGTCAGCTAGATGAGGGTTCTTGAACTAAGTTTAATTCGCTATAGGCACCCATAAATATGTAGCCTTCCATCTATGCTTTTCTATGTGTTCTTTCATATGACCCATAGGTGGATAAGCTAAGTATGGCCTCGTTTCAATCATTTTGGTTTTGGGAGTTTGTACTCCAAGAAAGGGATCATAATGTGATTACATGTATTAATGCTTGAAAAAAAAACTGAGGCTGTAACCATGGATTCCCTTCTTTGATCACTTCCAAGTAGTCCTTATCTAGAAGCAACTCAAAGACATCCTTTCCTGCAAATATCAATTCAATACTGTCAATTGACATGGGAATGTACTTTGTACATGCATTGTTCAACTGGCACATATGTAGAAGTGTTGGGATCAACTGGTTGTTCCTCTTCCATAAATGCTTCCTCATCCCACCATTGGTCAGTGTCTAGAAAGTTATAATCCTGATGTTTCTCTCCTCTTGGCACATAAGGCACAATTTTTAAGCCACTTGTACACTGTGAAAGAGCTGGAGCTTCTATGTGATTTGAATTTGTAAATCATGGGGATAGGTTAATTTTTGTAACCTTTGTTCATTTTCTTGTAGGCTACTTACAAGATCCCAGAGGCCATGATATTTATTTTGTAGCTCATAGATTTCTTGTACTTGTGGATAATTGACCAAATCAACATAGACTCTTGTATCAACATTTGAAAGCATATTCTTTAAATAGTTGTGTATATTGTAGAGCAGTCTGATAAATCCCAAGGGATGGTAAAAAGAGTTATTTTTTCCTAGCAAGTGCTGGTAGACATTCCTCACTTCTTGCACATCATACACTTCTCACCACACACTATCTTCAATCCATGCCTAGCGGCTTTGAAAAGTGTATAATTCAGGAGGAGTTGACAATACTCGGTGGATCACTCTCATTCCATACCTGTGTGAACACTGGCCTAGGCTCTAAAATTAAGGACAAATGGATGCATAGGCAAGAGCAAATAATCTTTGACATCATGCATCCTATAATAACCAAAGAACAAACCAAATACTAGTGTAGGCACATCATAATATAATAGATATGACATTAAGGTCTGCATATTTTCTCGTGTCAAGTCTTGAAAATTTAAATGCAGGGTGACTATTGACACATTGAAGCAGCTTAGTAGCATTTTAACTGTTGTGTAAATGTTCGTGGGTGCCACTAGTGCTGACTGAAGGAAGTCATTGTCTATCAAGCCAATATCCCAGATACTGCAAGGCCTTTCTTCTTTGTTTCTTTCTATTGTGTATTCCAAGTTTCGTACCTCCTTAGCGGCCACTTGCTTCCTACTTTCCCAATTATCTCTTTCTTGATGAAAGATATTCTGAGTGCCTAGCATCTGTCGCTCCATGTGGGTGAAGAGAATTTGTATTTCAGTTCCCACCTTTTTGGTTTGAGTCTCAGAATCCTGAATTAGGGTCACAATGGTTGCTGTGGATTCCACATCAATAGCAGAGCTACTTTTAGGCTGGCCTTCAATCTCCAAAACAACTGATCCAATTCATATACTACCCATTAAACATTATGTGACCATTGTTTCCTTTCATCTGCTAAGTATGGTACCTGTACTTCTTTTTGAGGTGTATTTGCTTCTTTTTGGTCAGTAGGCTTGTCCTGACTGCTTGGTTGAATTTTAGGTGTGCTTTGGCCAAGAGTGGTTGAGAAGATAGACATGTTATAAGGATAGGTTAATTTATTTAGTTGCTTCTTCTTATCCTAATCCACATTTGGGTTTTCAGGCTTATCCTGGAAGGAATCATGAATACCTTCTGCTAACTCCATTTCTTCCTCCTCTTTCAATATGGGGTAGTTGAGGTGAATAAAATCAAATTCCCTTGAACCTTATGCTTCTAGATTTTCTAAGTGGGTGCGCAGTAGAAGATATAACTTCCATATCCCCCCCAAAGGTTGGTAAGATTTGCTATTTCTAATCTTTAGATAATTGTAACAATCCCTTGCCTCATAGAACCCATAGGTAGTTATCCAAGTTATGATATTAGCTATATAATCTCTGGGACAAGGAGAATCAAATGATAGATTTTTTGGCAGACCTAAGGGGATTATCTCTTCATCTTTTGTGAATTTTTGAGAATGCATCAAGACTCTCACCCATTCTTTGAAGTTAAGCACTATAGGATGAATGGGCACTAGATGTCTTTAGAATTTTCTAGCTCCAGGTCATTGTGAAAAATGGCTATTATTAATGTAGGTGCATTGTGTCTAAACATCCTTTGGACCATCCACTCTATATCCTTATGAAAAATGGCTATTATTAATGTAGGTGCATTGTGTCTAAACATCCTTTGGACCATCCACTCTATATCCTTAGAATTTTCTAGCTCCAGGTCATTGTGAAAAATGGCTATTATTAATGTAGGTGCATTGTGTCTAAACATCCTTTGGACCATCCAGTCTATATCCTTATGTATAAGGGCAGAATCAAAATCAATTTCTTTTTTAGTGAGGGATAGAAGAAGAGCTATTGTGAAAAAGGATTGGGTTTGTACATGGTTTCCAGGAGTGACTGCTAGTGTAGCTAATTGACTTGCATGATTTGCAATATTATCTTGGAGCATACCTTGGTCCTATTCTCTTGGGGAGGACTCTCCTTCATTGAGTTCTACTAGTCATAGCTGAGAGGACCCCAGCTCTTTGCTCTTTTCTTTCACTTTTTCTTTGAACCTGAAGCATTCCTTTTGTGCTCTCTCTAGTTGGGAAGAAAGTGCCTTCTGCTTCTCAATACTTCTTAGTACTACCTTCTTTTCTTCTTCTTGATTTTTTTGCAGATGTGTTATGAAGTCTTCTTTGGCTTCACGAAGTTGTCTGTCCATTTCATCCCAATGAGCAGTCATCCTCTGTGTGTTAAGTGATTCCTCATCTAACTTGGCTTCTGTCTCTCTGATTGCTTTTTTGAGAGATGCTTGTTGCCTCTTGGAGCTGTTTTCTTTCACTTTTCACACAGTTACTAGCTCCTTACTTGTTGCCTCTTTCTCTTTTTTCAAATTTGCATTTCTCCTTTCGAGTCGCTACTTATCTCCATTAAGCTTATTGCAATTTGTAGCCCATAATGTAGATGTTCTTTTTTCTTCTTCAAGATGTGCAAGGAGGTCAACTATGAGTTGATCTTGTTGTTTGGTCTCCTTTACCCTTGCCTCCAACTTGGTAATATGTTCCTCCTGCTATTACATGATTTTATCTTTGTTCTCTCCTTTGTTCTTGTAAAAGATTTCTGTAGTTTCCACTAAGGATTTCGTTAGCCTTAATAGTTTTTTTACCTGGATCCTCTTTGTAAAAGATTTCTTTTTTACAGAAATCTTTTATCTTTGTAAAAGATTTCTGTAGTTTCCACTAAGGATTTCGTTAGCCTTAATAGTTTTTTTACCTGGATCCTCTTGTGAATCCTCTCTTACCAGTCCCAGTAGAGTTACTACCTGTTCCTGAATCTTATCAACCTCAGGATCTTCACTATTTTCACTAGCCCTTAGCCTCTTCCAAGGTCTTGTAGAGGTTTCTGCTTCTTTAACTCATCAGGTGTCAGGCCTTCTTGGGTCCTCTGCTCCTCCACTTTGTGGACTTTCTAAGATAGTTGTATTTTCTTCCACTTGTTTGCCTTTTTCTTTTTCCATTGCAGCTTCTGTTCCTTTGTCCTGTTGTAGAGTTTCCTTAGAAAGTTCTCCAACTCAGCTTTCTTCATGTGTTGGATATTCTATTATGGGAGTTGGTATAATCTGCAGATCCCTTTCAGCAAGTGCCTTTGTTGCTCCAAAGATAAAAATCTTATGTAGTAAGAATGAATTGGCTATTGTATTCTTGTGTTCTTTGTAGTAAGCTTGTAAATCCTTGTGAATTTGAAAACCCTAGTCATCTTCTTTTCCAGCTACCAACATGTATAGTAGTCTTCGGTTGATTCTATTGTATCTGTTTGTGTACTTAACCTGCAAAATCATGAATAGAGCTTGGCTTGCTTTTATAAGCACTGGATCTGTGATGATATTAAAATGTACCCTTGTATTTGACCTTTGCTAATTTCTTAAGTACCTGCTTAAATCCAAGATTTCCATGTGAGTTTTGTGTATCAAGGTGAGGCAAGCAATTGGAGGGCTTCTAAGATAAGTTCTCTATCAATGGCCACCTCCATTGTGTGACCTCCCAATTCCACTATCCCCATATCCCCATATTTAAATCTACATCAGGTGTACTAAGGAATTTCAAAATCTGAATAGGATCATAATCTTCTGACTAGGAGATTGCTAAATGACCAAGTCCTATGGCTTGTAGCTTCTCTTGTACCTCAGGCTCTTGTAGAATTGAGTAGCATACAGGTGAATGGTACATAAATACTCATTTTTGCTACTAGTCATGACCGTATTTCATTAGTTGTACCTCAGGCTCTTGTAGAATTGAGCAGCATACAGGTGAATGGTACATAAATACTCATTTTTGCTACTAGTCATGACCGTATTTCATTAGTTGCACCTAGACTCTCTCTCCATTTTCACCCACATCACCTAGCCAAGTTTTTAAGTAGTTGTGGTTAATAGCCCATCCTTCAGAATCCAAGGTAGATGGATTAGGAATTTCTTACCTCCTCTTCTTCATAGTTGCTTTTGAGCTTGCCGCAAATCTTTCATGAGTCCTGATAGACATGATTTCTACACTCACTAGTTTATGTTAGCAATTTGCTTCTTTCAATCTTAGTGAGAAAGTATTGATTAATGATATGCAACCCATAAAGTGTCTTCTACTCCAAAACCCACATAACTCAGACAGGGATTCAATATAAAATTTGAAAATTTTTCCACTTTCATGGTGAGTTCTTATGGCCCTTTTCCCTTTTGATTGAAGGTAGTCAAAAATATTGGGAGCTGGAGACTCACAAGATACCCCTCCCCCTGTCTAAACGTTTCACACTCTTTCACGAGACGAGTGTGGAAGCAGATTAGTAATAAAGAGTTGAGGTTGGGTTTTGAAAATAAATTGATATGGGAACAAGGATAGTTCAAGAGTAGGAAGTAGTCAAAAATGTACTTGTTTACCGGCCAAGGTCAAAGGTAATTTGGTCCAAAAAATGTCACTGGCTAAAAATAGACAGCCAAATTTTTTGCTGCAAAAACGTGAGATCATTGGTTTTGGAGAGGATGTTCCAAATTATGTAAGAGTTTCCCATTAGTAGGACTAGAAACTAATCAGTTGGAAGAAATTAGTCAAATTGTCCAATATTGGCCAAAAAATTACTATCCTGGTGGTGGTGGCTACCTAGTGTAGGGTATAGCAGATGGCTGTCAATGGGTATGAGATTTGGTAGGCTTGTGGAGGGTACCAAGACTTACTTAAAAGTGATTACACTTTGTGAGCATCCCTCATCATTTGTGTTATGCAGCTATACGCTCGAATTTATGAAAAATAGCTAGATTTAGCATAAATTGCTAAAAATAGTCAGTGGAATGGTCTCAGATTGGGACAAGGTTTTGCATGCTTGTGCAGAACATGATTACGTACTGTCATTCCAAATCTAAATTCATCCCGATCATGCATCGCTGAAAATTTTAAATTGTAGTGAATTTACAGGCTTTGTTGAAATTTGAAAAATTTCAGTAGAACCTTCCCATATTTGCTATACATCATAATTTTGATTGACATATGTAAAATTAAAATATATGAATTGCATAGATAGAATATTTAATGGCCAATCATGAATTTGAAATCAAAAAGCAGTAATTAATGCAATTCAACTTTTTTTTGGCTAAAAAATATATATATTTTTTGATAGAAATTTACAAAAAATAGCAAATCAAAGCCAACAACAAATTGAAATGCATAAGAGAGGTTGAAAATATGCTTAGAATTGATATTTAATTTAGGTTTGGGTTTAGCCCAAATGCTTTGATGGAAACCAAGTGAAAAAATCAATTTTATGAGTAAAATATGCAAAAGAGAGCTTAAATCTGGCTAGCTAACTTATTGGGTCCGTAGTTTGATGCTAATTAGCAAGTAATTATGCAATTTGAAAGTGAGGAGAGTGAAGTAGAAAATTGATTTGCTTTATGCAATCTTCAAGTTGAAAATCTTCAAAAATCATAGTATACATGCATGCATAGTGTGTCGACATGCTACGAGCATTCGGGGCTGACAGTAGAGTGTAGAATTCTAGTGTTTGAGGGTAAAAAGTATGCAAAGATGAATAGGTAGCATGAATGGAAGTAGTCGACTGCTTTAGGCCCGTTTATTGAGCAATTTGTGATAATAAACCCAACCCACTTGCATAAATAGTTTTTTATGGCCAAAAATTAAGTAAAATAGCTAAAATTACTGAAAATTAGCCAAAATAGCCCAAAAATCACCAAAATGGGAAATAAAAGGAGGCCGAACATTAATTACCATGATTAATCCCAAAAATGGGTAATTAAATACCAAATTGAGCTTACAGCCTTGTAAAGCGGGTCCTATCTCCAATGGTCAAAATTTGATGAGATTTGGTAGGATTATTAGTCATGTTGAATTGTTTCGTGATAAATTTTTTTGTATCCATCCGACTCCATTAGCAACTTCAATTTACTAGGTGTAAACATGTTCAGGTCGTGGTTGCAGATTTTATCCAGTGTGTTTGGGTAGTGTTTGAGCAACTTTAAGAATGCTTTAATTTTTTCTCTTGGCATGTGAGATATTGTGTATTTTTAGGTTGTTGTATGGCCAGCCCTCATAAAATTTTGTACAGTCATCTGTGTGCTGAGTGTGAACAAGGTTTTTTCTTTCGGGGTAGTATTCTTTGTTATCTTCCAAAGCAGACATGGTTTCATTGAATTACTATTTATAGCAATCTTTGCTCGTCAAAATAGGTGAAGATTTGATACAAGGTAACTACAGGATGTCCAGAATACTGTTGTTAGGCCACATACCAAACTAACTTCATCTACGTCATCAAATTAGCAAGCATGGACATCTGATGAGATATCTTTAATGGGAAGCCCAACTTAGTTGCTAGAAGGGTTGTAGTTGTGACCGTTGATGGTAGGAGATGATGAGGGGTACAAGCGTTAGCTCGGGTCGGTTGGGATGCGTTATGAATACGCGGGCGGTGAGTCGTGTTAATGTAGCGTAGCTACCCACGTCTTGGATGTGTCCACTGCACTACCTGCAGCACTATAAATGGACATAGTTGGCACAAGCTAAGGCATCCAATGCTTGTGAGCATATATTATCTATACTCTCAGTACACCTTGATCCAGAGTCTGTCTAGATCGCCATCTAAGCTCTACACGAGTGCATGGGTGGACATCACCATCATATTGTACCTATCTCTTGTTTGGTATGATAAGAATTTTAAAATTCTCTCCATTCTCTCTATTGCATTGTCTAGTGTACTTTCCCTTGCTGTATCTTTTTTTGATGTGCCATATTCTTACATACTAATGGCATATCATTAGTCATATATATAGTGCTTACTCCAAAGTTTACTCCAAAGGGAAGCATCATGCTCATGGTATGATCCTTCTAGTTAGGGTTACATCTATACTTGGCCATGCAAGTTCAAGTTATTAATACATTGAGGCATTTTGAATTATAACCATTAAAGAAACTTATAACAGGATTTGCTTCCTTAAGTTTGGTTTTCCTATTCTTTCCCATGTTTTATTAGATAGAAGGTTTTTATTAGCTCCTAAATCTAAAAGACCCAGGGCTAGGAAAAACTTTCTTCTTTGCATTGAAAAACCTAACCAAAGGCGGCCAAGAGTAACATACTCATCATCATCATCTGGATTGTGCATCAAGCACACAACTTTATTTATATATGTTGTGTTTCTTTTTTGTTTTTTCGGCTTGGGCCTTGCCTTTTAGCTAGGCTAGTCTTATATTTTCTTTTCCAAAATGTTTCTTTTGCTGAGCTTTATGCATTTCATTCAACATGGATTCAGTCTCATAATTTATGCAATTTTCTTCCATACATAAAGGAATCAAAGGGGGTTCCATCCAAGATTTCCAGTCTCACTGATCTAGAGATTGTAAATTCAAAAATTCGGAAAGGTCCCATACCCATCCATTTCAATGTTTGTTTGTTCTTTTTGATTGCATACATAAGTACAAGATCTCCTTCCTTAAATTCACGTTTAACCAACTGTTTGTCAAACTAAGTCTTTCGACGTAGTTTCTTAACATAGTGGCCATATGTTGCTCTTAGCATGGTTTCATCTAGCTGCTCTAATTGGAACAATCTATTTTGTAATTCATGCCCTTCAAGATTTTTAGCAAGTTCTACCCTTAAAGATGGAATTATGAACTACATAGGCATGATTGTTTCCAAGCCATATACCAAGTGAAATGGTGTCATGCCAATGGCTATTTTGTAAGCTGTTTGATAAGCCCAAAGTGTAGCCGAAAGTTTCTATTCCCAATCGTGGAACAGATTCAGTCTCTAGTACACATCATCGAAGAATATCATCTTTGCCTAGCCAACAAAGTTATCCAGAGATCAATTGAAAAGGTGCTGCTAATCGTATCAATTTTTTGACTTTATCTTTGGGCATAGCCTTGTCTACAAGTAAACCGTTGGTCAAGAAGTTTACTATATCAATGCTTCACTCAAGAATTATATCCACTTAGAATAAGGGAGCATCAGGGAGATCATCATATATCCCTGTAGGAGGTTCTCCATTTGTAATTATGGATAAATGATTAGCATGCACATGTGTGGATCCCTTATGTAATGTAATCGTCGTAAAGTCAAACGCTATCAACATGAGTAACCATCTTGTAATGTGTCCTATAGCACATGGTTTATTTACCAAGTAAAGAAGAGCTTGGTGGTTAACAAAGAACACAAATTTGTTTGCCAACAAAAAGTGTCGTAATAATAACTTTTTTACTACATAGACCATGGCCAGTCCTTCCCTCTCAATAGTTGTGTAATTTTTCTTAGCATCATTGAGTTGTCTATACTAGCAAAACTGATAGGAAAATCCATATTATGTTCTCTAGGTTGAGCTAATATACATCCAATAGCAAATGCAGAGGCATCGATGTACACATGGAAGATTACATCCCATTTTGGTGCTCTTAGTATGGGAGCCAATGTCAATGCCTTTTTGAGTTTATCATATGATTCTTGACATTCCTCTATCCATACAAATATAATCAAAATTTTGTACAAAGGTCTTTTAATTTCCACATACATGAAGATAAATCTTCTGTAATAGTCGACGTGACCCATGAACCTTTGCACTCCCTTGGGATTTATTGGTGGAGGTAATTTCAGGATCACTTTGATTTTACCATCATCTGTGTAAATACCATTTTTAGAGACACTGTGTCCCAAGATTATTCTATGCTTTACCATGAATTAGCATTTCTTTGGATTCATATAGGTTCTATAGAGTCTACATCTAAGAAACACCTTCCTTAAGCAGCTTAAGTGTTCCTTCCAAAGTGATGTTACAGCCAGATCATCCATAAAGATTTCAAGAAATTCTCTTAGATAGCTGTACACATTAGCCTTTAGAAGATTGTAGGAGCATTAGTAAAAACAAAAGTCATAACCTTGTAAGCAAAAGTGTCTCATTCAGTAATAAATGAAAGCTGTCTTATGTTGATCCAAAGGATCAATTTGAACTTGATTGTAGCCTGAGAAACCATCCAGAAAGCTATAAGCCTCCTTTCTAGCCACCCTATAATACATGTTTAGTAAATAGCAAAGGATAATGGTCCTTAACTGTGGCTACATTGACTTTCTTTAGGTCAACACACACTCTAAGTTTTCCATTCTTCTTTGGCACAACCACAATTGGTGAAACCCATTCAGTGTGTTCAATTTCATAAATGAACTCAGCCTTGATGAGCTTTTCAAGTTCCTCTCGAACTAATTTTGCGTAATTAGGATTCATAGGACAAGATCATTGCCTTACTGGTTGGGCATCATCCATAATAGGAATAGTGTGCTTACAAACTTTAGGTGACACTCCTTTCATATCTATGTATTTTCAGACAAACACATCTTGGAATTCCTTCAAAAGATCAATAAGATCCTTCTCCTCCTCTTCTATTAGGTCTGTAACAATGTAAACTGAATTAGGCTCTTCACCAGGTTCAGCAGCAAGATCAACTTGTTTGACCTCAATAGGTCATTCATATGAGGGTATTGCACTTTCTTCCTTGGTTCTCGTAACCTTTTCACCATAAACAATGCGCTCTCCTATGTTAGAGTTTCTTAAATACTCAAGGATTTTAGACACATCTTCTTTAAGATATTCCTCTTCTCAAGTTTTTTGTTTTGCTTCTTTTTTAGCTTCTTTCAGAAGCTTATTCTTCTTCTTTTTGGCACTTTGAGTCATCTTTTCAGAGGAGATCTCTTCTAAAGATGTTTCAATTTGATCATTGGCTCCTCTAACTGTCAAAGGTTTGAATAGGAGTGATTTGATTCAAATCTTCTCCAAGACTTCGAACTAACTTATCATAGGATTGCACAACGCCCACATATTGTAAGAAATGATTCTCACTTTCAAGATTAGGATGGGGGATTGGCCTAATCCTCAAAGGTTTGTTCCTAATTTTACCCAGTTTCTTTTTAATTTTTTATAAAGGATATCTTTGCAATCACTTCCACTTGAAGCTTCATTGCTAGATATTTCCTTTATCGATACAGGATTCTAAACAGATTAGCTTCCATGTTATCATCCTTCCAGAATTTGGTTCCAATTTTTTGGGGTACTACATCCATAGTTGCCAATAATTGCATCCAATTTTCACAGTATGTTGGATATAGAATAGACGCTATCTCATGGTAATGTTTATTGATTTTTGTGCAATTCGATTAAGATTAATGTCTAGATCTCCATTTATAACATGTGCTTTTTTAGCATAAATTTTCTTCTCGAGATACTTAATATTTTCCTTGCACATAAGACATACATTAGTTAACAGTGGATTCCCTTGAATGGGAAGTAGTATCAGAATCCAGATCTATTGGAGACCTAGTGACTGGGTGAGCACTGTGATTAACCAAATTGACTTTGATCAATTGCTCTTCTTTTTGAAGATAAATGTTATTAGTTCCCTAGTCATGAATCATCAACAACTGTCTCATGAATGGCCTTCCTAAAATAACATCATAGTTAGTTGGCCTTGGAAAATCCATGATACAAAAGTATGCTCAAAAGTTATGCCACATGTTTCCATGCACTTCCGATTGACCTTGCCAAATGGCTGTTTGAGAGAACCATCCCCCATTTTAACTAACACTTTAGTGGGCTTGAGTTTTGGCTTTCCCCACTTCTCTCACCATGTCTTAGTGGCTATGCTCACCCTAGCTCTGCCATCAAGTATGGCTTGAATTTTGTATCCCTTATATGAGATCAAAATTGTAGCATTCATGTCTTCGCTTTCATAATATTGGTATTATCCTAATTTATTAATAGGAACTTCAGGAAGACTTACTTCTCAATTTGAATCCGAATTTTCATTGTCCTCATCATCAGTCTCGTCTATCTTTGCCCTAATGCATCCACTTAGCCATTTTTGTACATCATTCCACATGGCAGTGGAAGAGTTGGCCTAAAGGAATAGTGATTGGAGTAGACAAAATTGTTTGTAACAATTCTACATTCCTTGGGTGATCATTTTGTTTTTGGACAAAGTTGCCTTTAGGAAAACGTATACACCTTGGAGTAAAAAGGCAATTATTAGATTTCCTTTCTGTTTCCTAACCTTCACTTCCAAGATACTGAGGAAGAGTTCCCAAAAGGGAATCAAGGTCAATTCCATATTTCCAAGATCCTAGAAGAGAGTTTGCATCAATGATTGAAGGCACCTTAGATCTTTGAGGAGATTTAGGAATTGTATGTTGCCAAAGATCCTGGAGATCTTGGTTAGGTTGTTGTTCAAGGAAATCCAAAGGAAGGGATTATTGCTCCTCTTGATGAGTTATGTATGTGGGTTTACATGGAAGATTCATTTTCCTTCATTAGATGTTCATTCTCATCATTCTCGCTTCTTTCTAAGTCTTGATTTATCTAGACTCGGAGTCTGGCACCATCAAGACTTCATCATCCATCTCTGGTATTACCGAGAGTGGTGTGGGGGGACAAGATTGGGGTGTCTTCACTGGTCCAAACATAGTCTCTAACTCCAATTGAGTTTGTTTAACCAAATTTGTTGCTGCCTTAAGGAATTCTTTTTCTTCCATAGGGTTGGGATATTGTATCAAAATTTTAGGTAGTTTTTTGTAAATTTTGTTCTAGACTACCATCAATGACTTTTTTGGTATAGTTTAAAGTTTCATCGGCAGAGATAGAAGGAGACGATTTGAAGAAGATGATTTAAATCCATCTTGGATTTAAACTTTATCCTTGTCGACTAGGATACTCTTCTTCTTGCTATGTTTCCTTCTCTTTTTTTGCATTTTTACTGGAAGTTATATCAATTTTAGTTGCTTCCTTTTCTAGGGCTTGCTTGGCTTGAGCTCTTGTCAGTACTATATTGACCAAGGTTTTCTTTCCTTTCCCAAAGAACTCCCAGCATGTTTAAAACTGTTGTCGGTCCAGGAGGACCACTACTAGAAGGTTGGGTGATATGGTAAGGGAAATCTTTGAGTAGATTCTCTATACCACAATCACTGCACCATCTATCCAAAGGAACATGATTTGTTGGTAGCTCGGCTATCCTTGTAGACTTTATTCGGATATTCTGCTTTTATGTGAGAACCACCACATGCATAACAAGAGAGCGGGGCTTGTCTAGTCATAATATTTATGTCTCTTCCTCATGTTAATGTTGCTATATTCATAAAAGATGTATATTCATTAGATGCAACCATAGTGAAGCCCGAGGGGGTTAAAAAATATTCAAGAGTCTTAACATTTTCCCCAGGTAATTCATAAGCAACTTCAGGCACTAAAGTCTTAGAGGTTATTTCATCTTTTGCTCCCACTTGGTGAATAGGAGTTACTCTTGGTGGAGTTGGTTGAGGAGGAAATACAGGTGGAGGCATTTCAGTAGGTCTAATATTACTCCCCATGACATTTATGTTATGGTTAACTACTAGTGGTGTCAGTAAAGCAAGTGGTCTATGAGGAGCAAGTAATGCCAAGGTTCGCATTTGTTGGGTTAGCTTTGAGTGCCGAATTAAATCTATAGCATCGGCTAGTATCATGATTACCCATATGAGCATAGTAGCAACACCATAGATTCAGCCTTGGTTTTAAGTTAAGGACATTCCATTGTAGTATGATTGGATTTGCAATACAAACACCAAACCATGTCCTACCATGTCCCTCTTAGGATAGAGGTGAGGATTGCTTGCCTCTTTTAGAATGATCTTAAATTCATCTTTTAATTGCTTTAGAAGTTTTCCAATTAAATCAGGGTCCTCTTTTCTTTGATCATTCTTGTGTCGGCATGATCTATCACTTCTTGATCCCATTTTGAATGATGCTTCAGAGCCATGAATTTCTTTGGGTGGTCCCATAAAGTTATCATTGTAATCAATGGCATCCAATGCACACTCATCATTGAAGGTTCTATGCCTTTGTGCATACAACATATCATGCAATCTTTAATTTTGTAAATCTTCTAAGAAGAGTGAGATCAATCATACCTGGCTAGGTTTCTCTTTAGGTTCACACCTATTTATAAAGATACTTAGCTCTGTTGATATATTCTCGAATCGTCTCTTCTTATTTTTGTTTAATAGTATTGAGTTCGTTCACCGAGCTCCACTTGGGACCAGTCGGTATAAGCAATAAAAAAGGATTGCTTCAAATCTTTATAAGTTGCTTTTCCCTCTGGTTCTAAAGTTTAGAACCATCTGGTAGCCTCATGCTCTAGGGTGAATCCAAATGCTCCGATCCTTCTGGGATCGTCATTAACATCCAAAGCTTCATAGACTTGCTCAAAGGTTTCTAAATGACCATGGCCATCCCCAATCCCACTGAATTTGTGCATAGCCTTACATACACTCCAGACTCTAGAGTTTCATCTATCATGTTCCCTTTCATGAGGTCTATGTGGCAAAGTTGTCATAGGACCTGGAGGTTCTTTAGCAGCAACTTCTCTTGCAATAGCTTTTTCCATCCTTATGACATCCTTAATAAAAATTAATTTTAATGAAATTAACACTTTTGGAATAAAAATAAATTCCCTTATGCATCTTTCTATGCATAAAATCAAAATTAATGAGAATAACTCTTTTGAAATAAAAATAAATTCCCTTATGCATCTTTCTATGCATAAAATCAAAATTAATGAGAATAACTCTTTTGAATTAAAAATAAATTCCCTTATGCATCTTTCTATGCATAAAATCAAAATTAATGAGAATAATTCTTTTGAATTAAAAATAAATTCCCTTATGCATCTTTCTATGCATAAAATCAAAATTAATGAGAATAACTCTTTTGAAATAAAAATAAATTCCCTTATGCATCTTTCTATGCATAAAATCAAAATTAATGAGAATAACTCTTTTGAAATACTAGAGGTTTTACTAGAATTGGTCTATCTAGTGGTGGAGGAACATAAGTCCTCACTGCTACACCACTCCCACTTGGCACTGTGTGCACTCATGGTGGGTGAGTGTAGGTGGGTACAGGATGACGTAATCCTACATCTGGATCTAGACCTACTGTTTCATTTATTAGTCCAATTGAGGTAGTAGCTGATGGATGAGAAAAAGGATGTTCACCCAAAGAAACAGGTGGAACCACAATATTGATATAGTCATAAGGCATAGGGCCTATACGTTTCGCCCCATAAGTTTTTGCTAAAGAATTTAGAACTACAAAGTCATAGGGTGGGAAAGGAGTAGTGGGAAGGATTCTTTCATCATGGTTGCTATGGAAAATAAACTCTAGAAATCCACTTGAAGCTCCAATTTCCCAGCTCCTCTTGAGAGTACTTCATCCTCCCCAACCTTTGCATTTACCTCATTGGAAAACATCCTTATAGAGGTAGAATCCCAAGTCAGGTCTATTCATTCGAAATGCATTAGGATTCTCAAGACATGGACTAGAACTTATTTCCTCAATAGGAATGATAATGAAAACTCTATTTTCACAATCTATATATACGTACTTTGCTAGACATGATCTAAAGAATCTTCTCAGATTTGAACCTCTTGATGATATCTTCTCCCAATCTAGGAGATGGTTCACTTAGGGCTTTTCTGATAAACTCTTCATCTAAGGA
Organism: Cibotium barometz; assembly: GCF_041138505.1. NCBI lineage: Eukaryota > Viridiplantae > Streptophyta > Polypodiopsida > Cyatheales > Cibotiaceae > Cibotium > Cibotium barometz. The sequence continues at coordinate 19,231,689 of NC_141089.1, forward strand.
TGCTGTAAGAAAAAGATTAGTATGGCTGTTTGACATGGCTTTTTCCTTTTCTTCTTCAAGAGGAATTTATTGAAACCAATAGTATCCGCTCTCCAATCGATACATGGTCTGATTCACTACTCGATTCTTTAGGCAATCTTTTTCTCAATCCAACTTCCTTAGATCTAACAATCTCAGTTCCACAGCTTGTTGTGGGCGCGGGAGCGGCCCTATTAGATCCTCCGAAACTGAGAGCTATTTAAGACTCTACCGCTTCTCAAGTTTATAGGATAGATGCCTAATTGAGTCTAGAACTCTAAGGGGCCAATAACAAGGCACACTAGCTTTTAGGAGGAGGAAATCTAAATATTACTCTTCTCTTACCTCGTCTCCGATTCCTCCCTCTAGTTTTGTCAAATGAGAATGGTAACCTCTTGATTAAATTTAGGACAGCTCTAAAGTCTTGGAAAGGCATTGTTCTCAATTCCCCAAAATAATCTCCAGTATACCAATCCCGACAATATCCAAAAGTGGAGGTAACAAATTCAATGAGTTCATCAAACCCCAATATAGAGCACAGCTGAATGTACACAAGGTTTTCTTCCTAACCTTGATCCCAAGTGGTTTATTGCAATCTATGATCAAAATAGTGCCTCTTAGCTCTATTGCGTATGATCCTAAAATATATTGCAGTATTTTGAATTGAATACTCTCGTGTAATTCATTGATGCGTGTAAGCAATGGATTTGCTAGTGCGTTGTTCATTAGCTTTAGGCTTTTCAATGAAACAATTATGTAGGTTCTTTTCCTGGCCAATTTGTTTCCCAGTTTTCTCGTTTTAGCTTATTTTAGACTATACTAACTAAAAATAGTAGGTTTTCAAAGTAGTCAGAATAGGCTTAGTCAAAGTAGTCAGAATAGGCTTAGACATGGCGTGTGGATGAATAGGCTTATTCAAAGTAGTTAGAATAGGCTTAGACATGGCATGTGGATACCCCTTAAGGTCAAGAGTTGAGCCATATGCTTAGTTCTCAAAACATATTCCTGAGGAGTGCCCAACAACCAGTTTTATGAAACTTACCTCTCAAGATGGCTATTTTTGGCAAGTCCATATAGGCTCTTTAAGGCTCTTCTTAAGATGGTGAGTTGACAAGCTCGATCTCGAATGGATAGACTATCACCATATTAGGCTATGTTTAAAACAAATCTTTGAGAGAAAAGACATAACCTTGTCAAAATTGCTTTTCCATTCCCTAATCCGCTTCACAGAGCTAGACAAATTTTGAGCTTTTCTCTCTTAAAGAAGCTAAAAATGGGCTCTAACTGGTCCATAGCTAATCCAAATTGAGCCAAACTTGACAGGATGTATATTTAGAGTACAAGGCCCAATGCGGATGCCTCAAATCTAGTTTCTATTGAATTCTTGCTAACTTTAGCATGAATTACTAGAAAAGGTAGTAATCTTACCATGTCAAAACTGAACCAAATTTGGTGTGAGGGTAGTTCATGACGTTGTCTATGGGAATGTGTGTATTCAGTTTTTGAGAACTCTACCCGAGCAGGCAATTAGAACCAGGCATGGACAAGTAGGAAGAATCCTGCTTTGTTTACACCCCGCTGCTGTCTTCACACAAGTGGTCACAAAACAGGGTGTAGACCTAGGCAAGGACCACCTCCGTACACAAGTTGGCTTGGAATAGGTATATATATTGCTAATTATAGCCAATCATGGATAAGAGGCTTGCGTAAGGTTTAGGGTCTACAAAACTGCTAAAAATAGCCAGTTCATCACCGCCTGGTCAAGTTTGGTGAAGTACTAGTAGGGTTCCTCGCACATACAAAGTTTCAAGTGATTCGGACTCTCCGTTTGGAAGTTAGGGCCAGGTGTAGACAACTCATGCAAATTAGCTTGGAAATGCTTAATTTTCAGCCATGTATCCTTGATTATGTTCGTTTTTGGAGTGGTCCGCAGATGGGTCTAATCTTGTTAAAATGAGACAAGATTTGATATGTGGTATGTTCAACTGCTAATCTTCAGTCTTAGCACCTTAGGTCTTCTTTTCCAAGGTCCACCTGCTATTTTTAGCTAAGCGTAAACGAGGAAAAGAGCAATATTACAAATTTTAGGCAATTTCCAAATTTAGCAGTTTGAGGTCATACGTGACACATGCTTGGTACTAGGTCTCTATAACATCAAGAAGAATTCAAAACTCAAAAAGAGTCACTAAGCTGAGAAAATTCTAGGCATGGAAATCTTTTGGGCAGGCGTGGACAACTCCTCCAGACAGGGTCAACTTGTACAACTCATAACTTTTGACTCGTAAGTCCGATTGGACGTTCAAGTAGTCAAAAGTTATCTACTCAAGATGAGCTTTCCAAAGCATTCCCATGGAAGGAAGCTTTGATACCATATATTAGAGTTTGGTAGCTTAGCACCAAGCTTAAGGAAGCCCAAACTTAATCAAAGAAAGCACAAAGCTCATAGATAATAGAACCAATCCTTTGAACAAGTACTGAACTTGGTTAGCCCCTTCAAGAGATTAAGCATTAAGCAAGCTTGTCTCTAACATGGTTGGCTACTTAATCACTAAGTATAACATAAGCTTGAGAATTATAAACAACACTCACTTATGATAATACAAGAGCTTATCTTCCACAAAGGATCACTAAGCATGTATAACCACAAGACTTCGGATACAACTAGCCCAATACAATAAGTGTGTTCTCACAAATAACTAATCTTCCACAAAGGATCACTAAGCAGGTATTACCACAAGACTCCGGATACAACTAGCCCAATACAATCAGTGTGTTCTCACAAAGAGCTAGGTGATGGTTATATAGGGGGTGCCTAGATGATGATACCAAATCAAGCTTCAGCACAAGCTCCTTTATCTCCTCTGTTAGAATTTGTGGTGGATCAAAGATAAGGATTAGCATGGTGGATTAAGCCTAAGCATACATAATGTTGAGTGATTAGTATAATAAGCATAATACTCAGCAAATGACCAGCATAATGATATAGAAAATGCAAGATATACTTCCATTAGATCTTGCCTCTTATATAGGCACAAATACAAGGTTGAATACATTGATTCTAGCTCGCCGAAATGAGATGTCAACTAGCTACATTCTCTCCCTTATGATCTCTTGCCTACCAGATTCCTCACGCGTTGCTTCTACCTACTTGGATGAATCCTTTTGATAGTTTACTGCTCGGTGATTACAACTTTGACCTTTGCACGTATTTCCCCTAAGCTTATGCTTCATATATTATCCCTCATCCCATGTATACATCAATTTTATCCAACAATCTCTCCCTCAAATAGATGACCCGCAATCCTGGCAGTACTCCATGGGAAGCTTCATGGCTTGCTCACTCTTAGTAGTGGACAACACCTATGACCCCAACTTGAAACTCATTCTCCAATTGCATTGGCAATAGACTCCTTAAACCTCACTCCAATTCTAGTCTATTGGTTTACAAAATGAGAGGATTCAAAAGCAGGTTCTTCTTCATCTTCGTCCTCCACCAGGTTTGTAGATACCCTCTTCTCAGTGTAAAAATCTCTCTTAAAGTTTCTAGGCATGCCATAGAAGCGGCACTTACTCTCTACTTTGTCTTTGAATGTTGGCTTCGATGTAGATCCCTTGTTGAAGTGCTTCTTTGTGAAGCAGGCCTTATCTTGGAATATAGGCAAAGAGGTGCTGGTGGTGTTTTGCCTTTTGATCTTCTTTTCCTCTTCCAAAAGAGCTGCTATGATGTTAGCTAGTGTCGGAGAAGGCAAGTTGCCATAGTCCTCATGGGGTAAACTTGTTAACAATAATGCAATGCATACATCTTCTTCCATAGTCAAGTTAATCTCTACAAGTTGTGTGGTTAGATTTTTTATTAGATTTAAGTGAGAGGCAAGAGGCTCTCCCCTATTTAACTTAAGTTCAAAGAATTGAATTAGAAGGCTAATCTTGGAGCTCTTGGCTTGAGCACCAAACAATGTGGCCAACTCTTTCCAAGCTTCATTTGAAGTGCTTTTTCCATCTGTGTGATGGATAAACTGATCACTTAAGCCCAATGCTTTGATGGTGGTGGCAAGAGCTTTTTCATCCTTGCTAACACACAATGCTTCTTTCTCCCTGATGGTAGGCTTCTTCTCCTTCCCACAATTAGTAATTCTCCACAACCCCTTTTTCATTAATGTAAATTTGATCTTGGTTTACCATGTATGAAAGCTTGTCCCTTCAAATTTATCTATCTTGGTGGTGGCCATTAGGGAAGGTCTTACCTCAGAGAGGCAGTGTCTAGTCCCTTAATAAGAAAATAAATGATTAATGCAAAAATTAATCCCAAATGGTTTAAGTAATGAGCCCTCCGATAATTAGATATGCATGAAAATAAATGTAGAAAAAGATCTGATTCCGATAGCTGACTCCAACAGCTGATTTAGGTAGTTGACTTCGATAGTTGACTCAAATACCTGACTTCGACAGCTGACTCAGATAGCTAACTCTGACAGCTGACTCAAGCAGTTGACTTTGACAGTTGACTTAGGAAGTTGACTTAGGCAGCTAACTCAGGTAGCTGACTCCGACATCTAACTCGGCTTTTAGACTCTGTTAAACGGATTCACAGAAACATGACAGCTAACTCAAGCAGCTGACTCTCCGACAGTTGACTCAAGCATCTGACTCTCCAACAGTTGACTTAAGAAGTTGACTCAGATAGCTGACTCAGGAAGTTGACTCAGATAGCTGACTTAGGCAGCTGACTCAGGTAGCTGGCTTTCGACATCTGACTTCGCTTTCAGACTCGTCAATTGATTTACAGAAAGTAAACTTGACCAAAAAAGTAAACCTTACCAAAAAAGTAAATGAGTAAACCTGGAAAAAAAGTAGGTATTAGCATAACAGAAGTAGGTTGTTGGCTTGCGAGCAATTGGTTGTTGGTTGTCTTAGTAGGTCATTGATTATCAGCAGTTAGCAGCCTGCAGGTCAGGTCATCTGACTATCAACATAAAGTAGGTGTTAGCATAACAGAAGTAGGTTGTCGGCTTGCCAGCAATAGGTTGTTGGTTGTCTTAGTAGGTCATTGATTATCAGCAGTTAGCACGTCGTCTGACTGTCAACATAAAGTCAGACTGTCAGCAGAGCAATTCGTCCGACTGTCAGTAGCAGTAGGTCATCTGACTAATAGCCCACTGTGGGTCGTCAATTGTCAGCAAACAAATTTGTTGACTGGTTCTGCGTTTGGATTGTAACTTGATGTTGATATGCTTGATCTCAAACGCCGATTGAAGCAACGCACAGATCGGAAGACAAAGTGGTGCATGATGTGGAAAGACGGTTCGCAAAGCAGTTGTGGGCACCCTAGCCAAGACAAATAGGGTGTAGAAGAGCAGCAACGGGGTAGTGCTCAGATTGGTGGAGCAAACTGAGCAATCAGATTGGTGGAGCAATGGTTGAGTTGGTCGACAGAAGCAGGATTTGGTAGAAGAAAAGAAGAGACGACATTAGATAAGAAGGGCTTTTACAGGTGCCGGCTTGAGTCATCGTGCAACAAGTGAGTGTGACGGGCAGCAACAGCAGGCACACCAAACAATAGCTGCAACAGAAGGTCATCGAGGAAGAGCGGCAGCGTTTGGCAGCAAATCGTAGGAGTGACAAGGCTTTGATTCCATGTTAGAATTCATGGTGGATCAAAGATAAGGATCAGCATAGTGGATTAAGCCTGAACATGCACAGCATTGAGTGATTAGCAATAATAAGCACAGTACTCAGTGATATAGAAAACGCGAGATATACTTCCATTAGATCTTGCCTCTTCTATAGGCATAAGTACAAAGTTGATTACAATAGTGATGAGGTCGCGAATTCACCTCCAAAATCATCACCACCTTCTCCTTGATTCTAGTTCGTAAAGTGAGTTGTCAACTGGCTACATTCTCTCTCCCATGATCTCTCACCTACCACGAGTTGCTTCTACGATCGATTACTGCTCATGATTACAACTTTGACCTTTGCACGTATTTTTCCTAAGGTTATGCTTTATATATTATCCCTCATCCCCATGCATACATCAATTTTATCCAACGTCCTCATCTAGATAAACCAACCCTAGGTTATATGTATAAACCAAGGTTAGTTGTTCTTTGATCTATACCTACCTAAGGTTGTAACCTTTTACACTAAGGGTTCTCCACACAACACATGATGGAGATCAATATATTCTTAAAACTAGGATGGATTTTGGAAGGAGGAGAATGGATGGAAAATTCTACCAGAGTATGGGATTTTCAATCATGGTGTGAGGAAGGAACCACAATATTGAGGAGATTATTCGCGAGTATAACATGGCAACTCGTAAAGAGATGCTGATTCCTTTGCCCATTCCTTGGTGCCAAGTGTCAAACTCACTGCTAATATGTTTCCTTGTTCAGCACAGAAGGAAAGCTTCATGGAAATAGTTCCTCATACCAATGTTCTGGGAAGTATCTGGTACTTAGTCCCTTGTACTAGGTTGGATAAATGCTTTCCAGATAGATTTCTATCACGTTTCATGCATGATCTAGGTGTTCCTCACTTGCGGCCTCTCAAGTACTTACGCGCTATCTTCAAGCTACAAAGAATCCTTGCCTCTCCTATTCTCTCCATGAACTCCATCAATCCATTCTTATTGGCTTGCAAACTAGGGGAGCAACCTTAACACCCACAAGTCAACAATTACTTGGAATGCCATTTCATGGCAAAGCAAACAACAAAAATCAGTAACGCTATCATCAACTAAAATTGAATACATGGCGTCATATATTGCCTCTACACAACTGATCTACAAGTACTTGGGATACAACACCCTATTCTTTTTAGCCTCTTCTTTGACAACAATCAATCCTGTATCGCTTTTTGCAAAGAATCCAAAACATCATGAGAAGACTAAACATGTGGTCTTACACTACCACTTCATCAAGATCTTATTGAAAGTGTTCAAACGTATTTTGATCATATAACTATGTGGACTAAGGTTGTTTTCAAGCTTAAACACGAAGACTCCTACAATTTTCTTGGCATGTGTAAAGTCTAGATTAAAGGGGGCATGTCATAGGTTATTAAAACCTTAGTAATAAAGTAAATCTAAGACTTTACTCCTTTTGCAATGTTATATCAATCTAACAATTCCAATCGTTAAAAGGCATTAACATCTTGTGTAAGGGCTTCAAATAATCTTTCTCTATTACACCAGTCACAAAAAGAGACATTTATAAAATTGGAAAACAATGTCAAATTAAAAATCAGAAACTTCCTATGAAGAAGGGGTATAGAAGTGCATGTTTACTATGAAGAAATAGAATAGCATCATGTGAAACTTGAGAATGCATGATGACAGAGGGCACAGACAAGGTAATGGTTGACTTGCACCCTCACTCTTATTCTCTCTCTTTTTAATCCGCATACTCCACAATTATCTACAATGCCCTCTTTTCTAAGACTCCATATTTTTTTTAAAAAGCTTGTTTTTTAGTTTCCAAAGATTTTACCCACTAATGAATATGGCAAATCAATAACTTACCAATGTGCCAATATAACTATATAACATGATTTAGTGTAATTCTAATTTTGTGTGCTAATAATATTCTCAATGTAATTTTTTTTATTTTGTGCTATTATTTCATGTTAGCAATTTTAATAGTTGAAACATCCAATCATTATTACAACGTTGCCACTTCATTTTTTAATAATTGCCAAAATTAGCAATTGAATGAGTAAATAATTATACACAAGGATACATATGAGAAGGAAAGGTGAAGGACACTACCCGGCACAACATCTACAATATTAATGGCTACATAATTTTGAGTTTGAAATATGTGAAGAGAAGCAAATTAATGTTTTTGTCTTGCTACATTTCCAAGAAATGATTTGTTTTTTGCATTACATGCAGAACTTTTATTGTCCTACCAAAATTTCGAAAACTCTTTTAGAACTAGCTTTGTTTCCTTTACAAAATATATATTTTCACACACCCCCTTCATTTTTAAAAATAAAATTTTCATATATTATAGTTTTAAAAGTAGCATATAGTATACATTCTCATAGTGAAAACTGGATGATGTTCTGCAAATTCCTTATTTTGAATGGTCATCTTGTACCAAAGTGCCATTACTTGTAGTAGCATGAAGCAAGATGGTCATTTGTGAAAAAAGAGTCACCCCAAGCCACTACACTTCTTAGTGAAAATACTTTCTGATGCATTTACTAGCAACACCAACACCACTACATAGTCAAAGAATCTTATTTGCACATTTTAGTTAGGAGGGCCTTCCAGCACATAGGTTTGCTCATTGCCCTACTTGGTACCGTGCAATCTGAGGAAGAACTACAGATCCAAGCCATAGAACACCATCTTTTTCCTCCAAACCACTCACCAACTTCACAACTTTCCCTTGCCTATCCTCCAGCACTTCAACCACTTCTCCCTGTGTGTTCAACCTCACCACCATCCCCATGGCCTGCTTTCTTGCCATGCTAATGTACCACCCTGCAAAAGGTATGGGCAGCTTGAGCAACAGCCTCCTCACTGCTACAGGCAGCCTCAAAACCAAATTGGGTTGCGCATGGATAGCTACCCAGAAGTCGCCTCGCTCTGTAAGCCTTATGTTGTCAGGGTACCCCGGCAACAGGGCAAACTGGTCTACAGTCCCCATCTGAGGACCCTGAAGCCAGTACCTTAGGACTCTGCAAAGAACAGTCCTAATTTCTTATCACTTGAACGTAAAATATATATATCCACATACATGTAAAATTGCAATTGGACCATAGGATGCCAGGCACCACACCTCTGCTTAAGTGTCTCGCAGATGAGCAGGTAAGACTTATCTTGGCTTGCGGCTATGCCATTGGGGAAATGCAAATCGCGAAGGACAACCTTGGTCTCCTTTGAGGAAGGGTTGTACGACAAGAGGCGGCCAGAGTCATCACCATGCAAAAACATCAACACAAACTGCCTGCATAGCAGATCAGACAATGTTTCACATGTCAGCGAGAACACGCCTGCGACATAAGAACATAACCAGAAAGGCGAAAATGCTTACTGTTTTAGATACTTGGTGCTGCTGTCTGTGAAGTAGATGACATCTTCCCCAAAGTCTACATCATTTGTGAACCCAAGAGGCACACCTTCGGCCTCTGCAGCTAGGGAGGCTGCAAGCCCGCCCTCTGGACCAACCACCCTGAGACCATAATACGCATCTGCAATGTAGAGATCCCCTTTCGCATTGAACCTTAATCCCAAAGGCCTTCCACAGAGAGGCTCAAGGCTCAAGTTCATCACAGGGGGCTTCTTAGGCTTGCATGCATCATCGGTGCTGCACATCCCAAAAACAGCAGAGGAGAGGGACTGAGGCAATAGCTAGGATGAATGATTCAAGGACATAGACTACCATGTCAACTGAAAAGCTGATACGAAACTTTTCTTCATAAAGGGCAAGGTGTTGGATATCCCAAAGCCATGCCCTACTGATAATAAAAGTGATTTTTTCACCCTTGTGCAGAAAAAACCCTACTTGGCACGCTTCACATTTGAATAGCGAACTCTCTCTCTCTCTCTCTCCCATAGTGTGTGTAATAAACGAGGACCCTCGCACTACCTTTCAGCCACCCACAAGTGGGGCAGATTGGCTAGTGTGAGGGCCCTTATAAAGGACATGATCCACCCGAGCTCAAGTCGACGTTGATCGTATATGCCCTCGTGTTGCATTCTACCGACGTTAATACCTCTCTCTCTCTCTCTCTTACACATAAGAGAGAGAGAGAGAGAGGTATTAACGTCGGTAGAATGCAACACGAGGGCATATACGATCAACGCCGTAGGACTTGAGCTCTGGTGGAATTTGACTGTGTGTATGAGAGAGAGAGAGTCTGACCGACACACACGCAAGAGAAAGAGAGAGTCAAATTCCCTATCCATCTATATATATATAGAGAGAGAGAGAGAGAAAAAAAAAACTTAGCGGAGCTGAATGTGGGGGAAATGTGTGTGTGTAAGAGAGAGAGAGACGTGTGTTTGCGCGCACGCGTGTGTGTGTCCGTCAGACTCTCTCTCTCTCTCACACACACATGCACCCGCCCACATTCCCGCCACATTCAGCTCTACTGAGATATATATTCTATTAAACTATGTAAAAATTCCCCCCCGCCCCCTCTCTCTCTCTCACTCTCTCACTCTCTCTCTCACACACACACACACACACACACACACACACACACACGGGGGCGCATGCATAAATGCGAACAATAGTGCAAGGGAGGGGAGCCTACCGGTTGGGAGAGGTAGTAGAAAACTCGCTCCAGCCCACAAGAGGGCCGTCCCAACGGAGAACCCTGCCATCGCCAACACCAGTGTAAGGGCCTCGGCCCTGGGGATCGAAGGCCAAGCTCTCGGGGCCCACAAAGCCAGGGGTTACCTGCACCTCAGCGATCTGCAACCGGCTCTCAACATCTCTCGCAAAACGGCGATCGAAGGGGGAGCTAATCAGGCGGGCCAAAACGCTCAGGAGGGCGATCGCCAGGACCCAATACCCCATGAGCTGCTTGCCCCCACCTCGAACCCCCGCCATGAAAACAAGCTTACAGCACAATGCAGAACCGGCGCTGATTACTCATATATACACACGCACATTCTCCACAATCTCTCTCGTGCGTCTCGTCGTAGGCTTCGTGTCCTGCGGTCAGTTTGCGTCCAACGATACATCAGTTAATTCTCGCAACGTGTACATCTTCCTTTTTCAACCTCTCGCACACACTACAGTTTGTGTGACCTCTTTTTTTTCCCCCCCCCCTTCTGCCAAGGAGTACATGGCACACACTACAGTTTGTGTGACCTCTTTTTTCCCCCCCCCTTTTTGCCAAGGAGTACATCGCACACACTATAACAAGCCAACGACGCCCAACTTTGGTAGGGCAATTTCTTTCCGAAAATCCATCAGGTATACAGAGTTTTAGTGGGTGTGTCTGAGGGCAAGTTCCACAGTACTACCTGGGCTCCTCTAGGAGTACTTGGTCGTTGTCGTGCCCAGTTCATAGGTCTTCCGGGGTAATGCCCTAAGGAAGTAGTGAACCCGTCTCTGAGACTGGAGACGATGAAAGTAATGACAAAAGCATTTCTCTATTCGAGTCTCAGAACGAGCTTGCTCGCTTCTGACCCTGGCTCGAAAAACGAAAAAAACTATTACACACAAAATTTATGAGTAAGAGCTCACATAAACTCTTTTTTTAGTGGAATTCTATGTTCACATTGTACCACCTTCAAGCTATTGTAACCCTACAACCAAGAATAGAACCAATGTCATCATTGCAATGCCTTATCGTGGAGGTTATCTACTTGACACACAATCTTACCCACCTAATTACACGACAATGACTTCTTTACAAATTACATTTTCCTCAATAAATTGTTAAACTTATGACTTCAAAAAAATACAAGTCTTTCTTGAGATTTTATAGATTTTCTAGCTAAGTTATCACTAAAATGGAATGGTATTTGTATTATTTCCATATTGTGAAAGTTTTCCTTTACTTGTAGAAATGAGAATATTGTAAGTCCATTGTATATAGTTTTTAACACATTGTTTTCTGTGAACACTCGAAAGTTGTTACACACGCCCTACGTGTCATTTGAATAGCACAAAAAGGTGCATAAGGAGGTCGGGCATGATGAGCTAGGCATATAAAAGAGAACCAATGAACTTGTACGAATCTCCACCAGTTTTAACTCACATTTTCATGATAGTATTTGCTATCCATAAGAGAGCTCTACATTGTGGTACTCCTCATGATCTATTATCACGCCTACTTCGGTAGCCACACACTTCTCTCGGCGCACACCTATAGTAGCTACACAACCATAAGGATAGAGTAGAGAAACAAGGGCAAGACTTAATTGCACAATATGAGAGTGTGTTGCATTATGAGAGAAATTGATATATATACAAGGCCATACGTGTTCACACACATCTAAGCTATGGTCAGTCAGGTGCCCAAGGCTCATAAGTGGCCTATTGCTTATATAATGCTTAATCTCATAATACTTGTGTGAATTATAATCATAGGGGATTCATAATACTTGTGTGAATTATAATCATAGGGGATTCATCCTAGCTTGCTACCACACATGCTTGGAACTGGAATCACTATAAGTATTCTGTCGAGCTCGAATCACTATAAGTATTTTGTTGAACTGGAATCGCTCTATAAGTATTATGTCGTTTACCGGACCTCGTCCAAGTTGTAAATTTGGACATGATTACTTCATAGCTTGTGATCATACATCTGCCTAGTGTGTGCATTTTTACTATGATGTAAAATATTAGTGACAACATCTGTTAATCCCAGAATTGATGTTGTTGTTCATGATATTGAGAGAATGCTCCATGGTCGTTATTCCTTTGGAAGGAATGGGGAAGGCTTGTTAGTGATTGGTGGGAGTACCGAAACAAGGTGGGCATTAGTAGGGGATTTGGGAGCTCACTTTTGGGCCGCGTAAGAAAGTCCAACTTAGCATAGAGAGAGAGTAAGAGAAACATTAAAAAAAACACTAAAGAAATTAAAATTATATCATTCTTATAATCTTTTACAAAATAGTTAGTATCCAAGAATGGCTGTGTCATTAATATATCGATTTTCAAGGACATACATAGAATAAGTCATTATAAAGGACGTACATAGAATAAGTCGTTATAAATTTAGATATTTTCTTTGTATCAATCACTATAAGAAGATTATTCTCTGAAGTATAAATTATCGTGCCAATCATCTTCTTTGTATTTTTTGCATAGTGTCTAAGTCTCATTTTAAAAAGTAGAAACATAAAAACTTTGGTGGAGCAAAGTACAAACTTTTGGGCCAGTCATCTTCTTTATATTTTTTACATAGTATCTAAGTCTCATTTTGAAAAGTAGAAACATAGAAATTATGGTGAGCAATAGAAGAGATTTATATAATTATCATATAGAGATATCTAAGATACTTAAGAAATGAAACTAGGTGAGTACTTTGACTCCATTAGACGCAACCAATACGAGAATGCAAGGAAAGAAGAAAATGAATCTATGGACAAATGGAAGGGTTTATCCAAAGGATCCTATTACAAATTCTACATCTACATTCTCAAATGTCACAAGTCTTCAATTTACAAGTGATGGAATAAATGGCCTCCATGGATGTACGATACATCTTCATACAGAAAATGAAGTCCTAAAGTTCGAGAAACATCTTAGTATATCAAAATTCTAGAGATTAATGAATAAGAAGCTAATACAAAAGCTAAGGTTAAACACAAAAATAATCGTCGTGTTAGAAAAGAACCTTATTGAAGCAAGGAGAAAGAATATTGTACTTGGTGTTCATTCAAGAAAGAAGAAACTCAATAATATAGAGAATCTCTCAATTGGTGGTGGAAGCCTTAAAAAAAGAGTTCAAGCAACCAGGTATTCTTTGATACTAACTATTTGTTATTTTTTCTTTAGATTTATTTATAGTATCTTTACCCAAATTATAACTTTTATTATAGGAGAATACTTCATCTAGATAAAGAAAACATTGATCCATGCAAAGCTATTGATGGATATAGTAAGCTTATTGATGCTTCAATTATGTAGAATATGTGTGATACCAATTTAGGAAATTTTGGAAAATATTCACAATTTTGGCACAACTTTAAAGCTCAAGTCATTTGAGGTCCAAACTAAAGTTTAATCGTCTCATAGTGTATTGTCTATGAAGGCCATGTTCCTTGAGGCTCAAACTTACACTTGAGCCATTCATAGTCTATGTTATATGAAGAAAATTTCCTTAGAGGCTCAAACTCAAAGTTTGAGCCTCTCATATTTTATCATATGTGAAACTAGATTTTGAGCATTGTGGCGATTACCTTCAAATAGATATTGTATGAGAGAGTCTCAAGTAGTAGTTTTAGCTTCTAAGGATGTCATTTTCACATAACATTGACTGCAAGAGGCTCAAATTTGACTTTGTATCAAGGATGATTTCCTCAAACATAACAGAATCTAAGAGGTCTAAGAACATCATACAATTACAATTATCATGCAGCTACAATGTACCCACATAATCTTTTTAATAATATCTTTATAGTCATGTTCATTCTTCATCATTGCTCTTGAAAAATAGAGTATTTAATAAGGATTTATAAAAATGGCACTTGAATAAGTACCAAAATTCTTAAATTGTTCAAAATCAGAGAAAAAACTGTACAAAAAACTGATGGACAAATTTATTGAAGAGTTTTTACAAAGAAATACCATAGACAAAAATGTAATTCAAGCAACACTTGATAATGTGGGTATAAGTCGTGACATATATTCTCAAGTTTACAAAACATTACAAGGCAAGCTAAGAGACAACAATATCAAAGCAAATATTCTACCTAAACCTACATTTGTAAGACAAGAACGTCATACAATGAACAGTGAACTGATGCAATATCTTGAGCCATATCATATAGGGGTGGTAGTGTGACACAAAGTTGGGGTTTTGACTTCGGTCACTTCTTAGAATCAAAACACACTTGTATGAAACCTCACAGCCTCCTCACCTCCCTTTCTCTCCCTAGGTTAAGATAAAGATAAACACATCAAAGGTCAGATCATAATTCATGGAAGGAAAGATGAAAGGCTCAGGAGAAGCAAGAATTTTTGCCAGTCTTGCAGCTCCAAACAAAAGGGCAATTCTTTGTTGGAAGAAAATCTTCTGACTCAGGATTATGTGTTTGGAAGAAATTCTGATCATCAATGAAGTAAAGGATTAAGAAATTAGTTACATGAGTGGAAAGAGCATATAAAGAACTTCCTAGCCATATGATCAATTTTAGAAACCAATACCTGAGTGATGAGTAATTACCGGTTGAAATTTGGGTATTAGACCACAAAAACTGCACTTCCCTCTTTGCATGAAACCTCAATTTTCACATAGCCTCTTGCCTTTCATCTCCTTCATGATTCAAGCTAGAGGGTAAGGGTTAATATTGCTCAGCGGGCAATCGCATAGATTTACCTATGGTCCCCAAAGTCTTTCCACATGCTCATTTACCGCTAAAACCATTGGTACCTCCAAAGGAGGGCGGCAATAAGGCAAGGGCTACCTTGAGACGTCACAGGCCCACCAAGATAATAACTCCTTATCCCACTTATCATGAATCATCATGAATCATCAAAGAGGTCCAAAATTTGGTTAAGCATGAGGAGCTAATGCGAAATGAGACATTCACATGTAAAGAGAGTGTTTGAATAAGGGTTTGAAGATAAGAGAATGGTAGTGACACAAAATGCTCAATTGAGAAGGCTTCATTCATTGATTTGAAAGGGAAAGGAGGGCTCCTTTTATAGGTGGAGAATCACACTCTCTTCCATTGTTATTACAACATAAAAATCTTCAACCCTTCAGTGACATAAGGGTAGATGTCACCATCAATTGTCCTCTTAGGCTATCTTCTATTGATTATTAAATTGAAGACTTTTGACCTTGAAAGTGTAATGAGATAATAGCCAAGTCTAAGTGGCATGTAGGTGGAGATCCCGCTTACACATAGCAGAATTCTCCTCTTCCATGTAGGCATTCTAGAAGAATCTTTCCCAATTATGCACCTACACACACTCCTCCACATGCCTTCCACACTCCCCAACTTGTAGCCTTATGGTGGTGAATACTATATTAATAATACAATTAAAATCCATGTGAGCATGAAGGCCCACTTTTATTTTCCACATCACTAGCCTATCTACCATACCAAAGTATTTATCAAGCATACTTGTGGCATTTACAATGTGTGCACCCTAAATCAAGTAAAACCATTATATTTGAAGATAGAATGCTGTTATCAGGGTAGCTGCCCCAAGTCGTTGCATTACCACGCCATTATTCCATTGTGGGCACCGCAATCTTCTTGGACAAGCTGCCACCTTATTACCATTGAGAAACCATTAAAATATGTACAAAATTGAAAATGAAAGATATCAATTTTTCATGTCACATCTTCCCCCCCGTAGAAGTAGATCCTCCATGCTTGTCTTGGGGGTGACTAAGCTTCCTTGCTTGAGTTTTGGCTTCTTCTTCTTCTTTGTGAGAGTGTCATGCCTTACCTTGCGTCGTTGTTGCGCAGCCTCCAAATTTTGAAGTGCGTGAAGTCGCCTCTCATCCAAGGTCTCCAGTTGTACTAGGCATTAGGCATGTGTTTCTTCTTCATTATTCAAGCATGCAAAAGATGTGCGAAGGCTTGTGATTTCCAATTCTATCGGCAAAATAGCCTCCATTCCATAAACTAACTGAAAAGGTGTGAAACCAAGAGAGAGTTTGTGAGTTGTCCTATAGGCCCATAGGACCTCTGGCAAATGCACATCCCACTTTCTCTTCATAGTATCCACTAGCTTAGATAAAGATCTACAAACCAGTCCATTAGTTTTTTCTACTAAACCATTACATTGGGGATAATAGGGAGTTGACATAGCATGCTTTATTTTTAATTTCTGCACCAAAGCTTCAATCAAGTCATTCCTGAAAGACCTCCCCCCATCTGTAAAGATTTCTAATGGGCACCCAAATCGGGCACATATGTATTCCCTGAGAAAGGATGCCACAGCCCACTGCTTTATTATTGACCATGGCCTTTGCTTCTGCCCACCTTGTTGCATAATCTGTGGCCACCAATATGTAATACTTCCCATGTGAGGAACGAGGAAGTGGGCCCACAAAATCTAATCTCCACCTTTCAAATGGACCATATGCTGGGATAGGGTTTTAAGGGTCCGGAAACCAATTGCTTATGCCCATATGCGTGGCATACTTCACAGCTTCTGCACCACTCATAGACATCCTTGCTGAGTCGAGGCCAATAATAACCTGTGTTAAGGATCCTCTGAGTTGTGCTGGCTGAGGCAAAGTGACCTGAACATTCATGACATAATTCCATAATCCTTTTAGATTCTTCTAGGCTCACTACCCTCTCCTAAGAATCTTATCCTTACCTTGCTTGTAAAGAACATCCCCTAGAATTGTGTAAGGATGAGCTTTCCTTGTAAGCCTTTGCTTCTGTTGAGGATTCAATCCAGGAGGGAAGTATCCTGTATCTAAATAGTTGTAAAGAGAGTGTTTGAATAAGGGTTTGAAGATAAGAGAATGGTAATGACACAAAATGCTCAATTGAGGAGGCTTCATTCATTGATTTGAAAGGGAAAGGAGGGCTCCTTTTATAGGTGGAGAATCACCCTCTCTTCCATTGTTACAAATTACAACATAAAAATCTTCAACCCTTCAGTGATATAAGAGTAGATGT
Organism: Cibotium barometz; assembly: GCF_041138505.1. Lineage (NCBI taxonomy): Eukaryota > Viridiplantae > Streptophyta > Polypodiopsida > Cyatheales > Cibotiaceae > Cibotium > Cibotium barometz. Next base: position 19,249,000 of record NC_141089.1, read on the forward strand.
CACCATCAATTGTCCTCTTAGGCTAAGTCTTCTATTGATTATTAAATTGAAGACTTTTTGACTTTGAAAGTGTGATGAGATAATAGCCAAGTCTAAGTGGCATGTAGGTGGAGATCCCACTTATACATGGCGGAATTCTCCTATTCCATGTAGGCATTCTAGAAGAATCTTTCCCAATTATGCACCTACACACACTCCTCCACATGCCTTCCACACTCCCCAACTTGTAGCCTTATGGTGAATACTATATTAATAATACAATTAAAATCCATGTGAGCATGAAGGCCCACTTTTATTTTCCACATCACTAGCCTATCTACCATATCAAAGTATTTATTAAGCATACTTGTGGCATTTACAATGTGTGCACCCTAAATCAAGTAAAACCATTATATTTGAAGATAGAATTCTGTTATCAAGGTAGCCACCAAGCCGCCACATCACCACGCCGTTATTGCATTGTGGTGGGCATCGCAATCTTCTTTGATAAGCTTCCACCTTATTACCATTGAGAAACCATCAAAATATGTACAAAATTGAAAATGAAAGATATCAATTTTTCATGTCACAGTAGCAAGATCAAGGTGTCCCACTTTTGGCTTTTGGGCATCCTCGGGATTTATTTAATATAGTTAGGTTTAGAGTTATGGGGAAAGGCTTTAGGGTATTATTAAACACACCGTAAGGATTCAAATGGTGCAAATTACTTGAAATTTGACTTTGTTTGATCTATGTTTTCTTTTGTAAAGTGACAAGGGGTAGGCTATGTCCCACCCTATTGCAATAGCGTAATGTTTTGGATTTCTATAGATCTTCTTTAGAAAATTACATCAAACTGATTGAGAGTCTCTGAAAGTAGAATATATAAATTATAGAAATTGTAATACTAACTTATCCACCCAATTCTCACTTATGTTAAAGTCTTAGTTGTGATGAATTTCAGTGATTTTTTTATATATACTCAATTTGAGTAAGGGAAGTCCAAGTTTCAACCATGTTAATGAGATTTCCCAACTTTGTCTACCCTAATGGCCTAGTTAGGCTTGGTGAATTAGGTATGGTAATTTACCAAGCCGAGAAACCATGACATGTGTCACCAATTTTAGGTGTAGAAGCTTAGGGTCAGTCCTACATGTCCATGTCCACCTAGGCACTGCCTCATCCCACACCTTCTTATGCCATCTCACCTTGCCACCTTAATATGGTCAATGTGGTTGACTTTGTGACCTTGCATGCCACCTCGTCTCACATTGCCACATAAGCATGGTCAAACAAATTGACTTTGCCACCTTGCATGCCACCTCATCTCACCCCACCACATAAGCATGGTCAAATGTATTTGCCACCTTGAACTCCCTTGTGCCCATGTGGACTTACCACATCACCAATTGGTTCCCACGTGGAGTTACCATGTCATAATTGGAATATTTTTAAATAACCAAAAATATAATTTAAAAATAAAATAAGTATAAAATAGATTTAATTTTAAATTCTAAATTTATTTATTTATTTTTTTGTGGAAAAATTATAAAATAATATTTATTTTTTAAAAAAGTAAATAAAATAAAAAATTTAATTTCATGAGAAATTATTAATAGGCTTTTGATTTAAAAAGTTATTGCATGCCAATATAAAAACCTTGTTTAGAAGATCTCCTCCTCATTCGTAGAATGCATTTTCTTTCTGGAGTTCCTTCTCCAAGTTCTCCTTCTTTAGCAATCCTTTATTATCAATATTTTAATCCTACTTGTCCTAACTTTTAATTGTTACTTATATTTTATTAATTAAGATTAGTTCTAGCTACATCTTAGCATGGGTTCACAATCTTGTAGGAAAAGAAAGTATGATAGGATATACTTCATGATGAGGAAGAGCATGTTCGTGAACACAAGCAAAAGTCATGAGCAAAGGCGCGCATGACATTGGCACATGGTGAGTGTTTATCCCCTCTCTTCATGCATCCTCCACAGCCCCCCCTCATGGCCTCACATCTAAACCTTCCTCTCCTATGATGACCATCGAGCCCTTTGGTCTTTCTTCACTTCAGTGTTTGTCTCCTTCCCACATGGCCACCCTTTCCACGAGCCCTCATGACATGATATCATCTCCTCCTCCTCCTATCTCAAGAGCTTGCTCACCCAACCATTTTGCACCATTTCATGCCCATGAGCCATCATCTCCTTCTCCATCCTCAAGCTCTCGATCGCATGACCCTCTTCCATGATTAGGTTCCCATGTTTCTTCATGTACTCCTCCTATTTCATCGAGCATGTGGATCCTCCTTCCACGGACACCCCCGACCCTTCTACACCATGTGATAGTTTATTGACTCAGGGAGGTGCACATTCTCGTGATCTTTGGATTGCATGGGGATTATTTGAGGGCATTGACATCTAGTCACAGGTGTGATTGCTCCATGAGTTGCTTCATCATCTGACCTTGGTGACGTGTGGAGGCCTCCAAGATTCGCACGCCTAGGACACAAGGAGGGCCAGATCCCATGAGTATTCACACATCATATGGCTCACCATGTGCTTGCCAAGCTCCATGACCATTGGACATTGCGTGAGTTTGTGGGCGTGCTAGAATCCTGGATTTTCTATACGGTCCATGTACGGTCCCAAGTGCAAAAATCTGGGATGTTAGCACACTGTGACCCCAATCCGGTGGCCGTGAAACTTGGTGAACCAATGGAAGAGGTCACTCCCCACATGCGTGATAAGTTTCATGGCCATCAGATGAATGTCACATGAGTTTGGGGGTGCGCTAGAATCTCGAATTTTCTATATGGGCCCATGTGAGGTTCCAAGTGCAAAAATTCAGGATGGTAGCGCATTGTGACCCCAATCTGATCTTTGATGGTGGCCATGTTAAGAAGCATAGATCAAGATCTCATGTAAGTGATATGTTCATTGCTTGAAATGGCCCCCTTTTATATGAGGAGGTTGTTATGCTAAACCACATCTCCAAGAGGGAATTCTACACATTCACCTAATGGATGAGTAATGAAACACAACAGTTATGGGGTACTTACCAATGCTTCGAGCTCGTGTCTCTTGAAGCCTCCAAGCTTGCATATATGCTCCAAAATCCAAGCTCCACCTCCTCACTTTCACCGTGGAGTTTCTCACACCATCACATAGGCCAATCACACTCTCTCTCACTCTCTCATACAAGCATAAACACACAAACATGAGAGAGGCACAATGCTAGAATGCTCTCACTCCTCACTCTCTCACAAGTACAAAGGAAGAGCTCTCAATAGCACAAAGGGGATTGTGTCCTTTCACTATGAGAAAATACCTTATATACAATTGGCCCCCCTTATTCACACTTGGGAGCCCAAAACTTACTAACTAGGCCTTGGGTGGCCAATGTCTCATAATGTACAACCTTTATAGTGCCTTTACATAACACTCATTAATGTCGTCAATCGAGGATCATGGTGTTAATCCAAATGGGATTAACATTCCCCCTTTCCTGAAGTAGGTTTTGTCCTCATCAGAGCCTATTCTCGAGGTCGGAAGACCTGGTCATCGAATTCATGGCGATAGACATTGCGACGAGACTAGAGTTTCTTGAGTGTGCGTTGGAATGCCGAATGGGACTTCTAGAACCCGGTGTCGATCATGTCTTTAAATGTTATGTGCATATAACTTGGAATACATCTTAGACGATGGTAATACATCATTATACCTCTGTCTGTTGGCCCTTGGTTCATGTCGAACTATAGATGCTGAGCCTCGTAGCCATCATAAGGTTCTCTAGGTTAGTCTATCAGAACCACTAACAACTTCATGAACTTGACACTAGCTACAATTGCAGGATCTGGTATATGTTGCCAAGTTCTGATCCAATTGAGTAGTTGTTGTCTTTGTGCCTGAATACTGACAAATGTTGCTAGGTTAAATATTGGAAAATTATAGTAGATATGAGAATCCCTCTCTTTTGCTGCTTGAAACTCCAGCGGTGTCCACCTCCTTTTGATAGGTATGTAGAGTGGATCCACTCGTAATGTTGGTGGCGCACTCATGTAAATGCTACTGTATTCAATGACTATTAGAAATTCCTTTCTCCATGAAGGTTGCACTCTAAAATCCTACAGTTGTGGTGCCTCTTCATTTGTGTATATGGTAGTGTATCCACCTCTGGTGTGCAGTGGATGTTTCCTCCTCCATCTTCTGTAAGAATAACTAACCATAAAAGTGACCAGGCAAATTTACAACAAGTCTGAGAGATGGGGGTTTGCCAGCTTTGTGTGTTTTGCCACATTGGACCATAATGTTCCTTCTCTAGCCAATGGCAGTAGTTCCTGTAATTCTAGACGAGTGGCTCAGAGAGGGTACGGCACATAATGTTGCCGAGTGGGAGTGACCGCAGAATATACCTTTGGGAGAATCTTGCTTGTAGGATTGAACGGGGTAATCTGCATCAGGGCATTGAACATAAGCTCGGGCTTTAAAAGTGGATTGCCTTGTTGTATGAATTCTTCATATTTTGCAGTTGTCATGGAATCCAAAACATTATTGTTAGTGTAAGGTGTAATATTATCAACTGGAGGAAGATTACGTACCTCCTGAGGTTACCTTGGTGGAGATGGAACAGGTGCCAATATCTCCTCGAGGGCGAGAGTGTTAGTGTAAGGTGTAATATTATCAACTGGAGGAAGATTACGTACCTCCTGAGGTTACCTTGGTGAAGATGGAACAGGTGCCAATATCTCCTCGAGGGCGAGAGTGTTAGTGCAAAATTCTAATTCTAGTGGGGAGAAGGAAGAGTAGATGCATCTAGCTTGTGAAGAAGTAGTAGGAGGCGTGCTTGGATAGGGATCAAGAAGCCTACTAGATATTAGTATACACAGGGTAGGTGTTTTTGAAAAAAGAAGATGGATCCTCATCCTTACCGCCATGACCCGAACTAGGGGGTGGGTGGCTAGGTTTGTGAGCTTGAAAAAAGGTTTGAATTTCAGGGATTTCTTCATTATCCACATTTGGGTAGTTTATGTGAGTTTCATCAAAATTATTGCTGCTTACAGTGGTAACCATAGCTTCTAAATGCTTACGGATATTAGTATATAGCTTAAGGATGCCCACCGGCGGGTGATATAAGGTAGACCCCGAAAGATTTAAATGCTGGTGGGTATTATATACTTCTAACCACCCATGACTAATTACCCATGATAAGTATTAGCCACAACCTTGTAGTTAGCTGGTGTTGCTGGTATATCATCTAGAAACAAACAGGTCGAGTTTATTGACCCTGTTGTCCAGAATTTTTGAATTTTGTAAGACACAACACCAACTACGGAGATTGAGGACTATTGGGTTAGTAAGACACAACACCAACTACGGAGGTTGAGGACTATTGGATGCAAAGGATAAAAGAAGATATCTTGTGGGTTAGTTAATATCAGATCCCCCCTCAAAATGTCCATAATGATGGTTGGGTCAGCATCGTGCTTGGTATTTTGTTTAATAAGGGTTAATTCTCCTAAACCTATATCTTCAGCTAAGTTAATGTCGTATTGAAGTAATGAGAGTGTTAGTGTAGACAAAAACAAGGTAAGAGTTTGAGAAGGGGCCCGAGGAGTTACTGGCAATTGTCCCAATTTCGAGGCGCACTCAAGGAGGGTACGTAAGTCATCTCTGGGCTCCAGTCTTTGACTCCTTTCCTGTGTGGTTAGTTGGCGGGCCAGTTCTTGCATGCAGGTATCAGCATTGCTGAGCTCTGTTAGAAATGGTTGTTTCTCTGATCATCCGTTCAGCATCCAACGCTTTGAATCTTCTTGTTGCCACTTCTTGTGCTCTTATAGTAGTAGCTTCTCTTTGATTGGCATCAATAATTTGAACTACCTGTTGTGTTGCCAATCTTTGTGCATCCTGTAATTGGTTTTCTAGTTGTGATATTATTTCTTGGCTTCTTTGCACCGCTGTTTAGTTTGTGATGATTATTTCATTGAGAGCCTTTAGTTTTTTTGCATGTGCTTTGTTAACCTGCTCTCGTTCTTGTTGCAGTCCTTGTACTCTTTCTTGTTCTTCTTTGAGGTTGGTTGTGAGGAGCTCTATCTGTTGTCAAAGCATATCTGCAATATGCTTTGTGCTCTCCTGGTACTCCTCCATTTCCTTGGGATGCCTAGTTGTTAGGCCCTTTGTGTGAGCTATCTCCCTTTGTATCTACTCCTTTGCTTGCACCAGCCTTACATTCAAGTCAGTATTCTCATTTATTTTTTGTATAGTGGTTTGACTCAAAACCAAGTTGTTGCTCTCCAATGCATTGTATCTTGTTTCCTGTTGTTCTGTAGCTTGTAAACTTCTTATGATTACTTCTTTATGAGTTTCCTCTGCTACCGCCAAGGTATCTTTCACACTTTGCATTTGGGCATTGGCCTCTTGTGGCTGATTCCATAGGTTGGCATTCCTATCGTGTAGCATGTGTGTTGTCAACAAATGGCAATGCCATACCTTCTGTTCCTGTTTCCAGTTTGGTACTAGTGGCCACACTTATTTCTGTATGGGGATCATTGAAGAGTGTGTCTTGGAGGAATTATTGAGAATCCATCTCCTTGAAGATGCGACAATGGCTCGTCTTCATCCAATCTTCTTTGTTTGCTTAGCATGGACATTTTTGGGGAGTGTGGCCTCTTACTAGATTCTGCTGGCATCACTAAATCTTGTTGTGCAACTGATGCTTCCTTGTGTACTGGTCCTTCCAAGGTATGATCTTTCAGTGTTTGTTCTCCAGCTTCCTCTTTGTGCATCTCCGCTAGTTGTGAATCCTTTAGCGGGGAGATGTCCTTGAATATTTGTTGTGGTGTTGTTCTTGCATAGTAGGGCTTTGTAGTTTTTCTTGGAGAGCCTCTTGGTATGTCAATCTCTGATGCCACAGCCGCTTCCAATTGTTGAGATTCTGTGGTCACATCCACTAGTAATCCTCTCATCCTTTTGTCAGTCTTCTTCTTTCGATCTTTCTTAATTGACTTTATGAGCTATTTTGTCTCCATTAACACTGCTTGTCCTTCATCCACCCTTCCAGTAGCTTTGGTAGGTTGACTAGGGATTAGGGCTAGTGATAGGTTTTTCTTTGGTTCATCTTTTACTGGCTGTTGTGCCACATGGTTAAGTATTTATGTTAATAGGAATGGGTTGCTGGCCTTGGACTGATGTGCCTTGAGATAATTTTCCATTTCTTTGTGCATAAAAAAGGCCCAATCGTACTCCTTTTCTTCATGTGCTTTGGCGATTTTGTTAAGGCTGACCATGTTATACCTGTCAACTGGTTTGATTTGCATCATCAAAGACATTGCCCTGCAAGCTTTCTCTGTGGCTTCATCCTTGATGTTCTCATACTTTGCCCCATTGGAGTTATAAGAATCTCTCTTTAGCATCTCCTTGATGGACATTGTATCTATTGTGTGTTTGTGGGCCCTGACTGCCCGCGGGGAGCTATAAGGCGTCTCTGATAAGGTCTTTTATTACGAGCAATATTTTCATGGTACCATCTGCCTTATAATTTTTCCTCTCTTTGTCTGCTTGTCATATGTACGGAGATATTCTGCGCAGAGGTTTGTGTCGATCCCCCTTAGTAACACTGTAGCCATTCTACCGAGGGCGACTTTTTTCAGCTTACCTTTTACTTCTACATCTTCCAACAGATGGAGGCATTCCTTACTGTGGCACTACAGAGTGATTTTCCCATGTGGTGTAATGATCTATCTTTTGATGAGTTTTCCCTGGAAGGACTAGGGCGTAAGGGCCCAAGAAGTTTCTCCTCAGCTTGCTGGCACTCTGGGACCCTGTGGCACTGCTGGCTTGTATTGGAGGTGGTTGCTCCTAGGACTCAGATTCTAACATAGACATCTGTACAAGAATATATTGTCAGTCGAATGACTGGTGGAAGCCACCCCCTTTTTTTGTTAGTATGTTAGTGAAAGATTCGTGATGGCCTTCCCATATAGTAAAATGTGTGAATTTGAAGGTGTGAAAAGTTTTCATGCAGTTGCAGACTCGGGGACGTGAAGTTCTCCCGTGAAGTTCCCCTGTGAAGGTCTCCTGTGAAGGTCTCTCGTGAACGACTCGTGAAGGTCTCTCGTGAACGACTCGTGAAGGTCCCTCGTGAAGTTGCAAACTTGTGGACGTGAAGTTCCCCCGTGAAGGTCTCTCGTGAAGTTCTCCTATGAAGTTCTCCCGTGAAGGTCTCCCGTAAAGGCCTCCCGTGAAGGTCTCCCATGAAGTTCCCTCGTAAAGTTGCATACTTGTGGATGTGAAGTTCCCCCATGAAGTTACAGACTTGGGAATGTGAAGTACTCCCGCCGCTGTGAAGGTCTAGGATGTGAAGTACTCTTGTGAAGTTGCCCCATGAAGTTCTCCCATGAAGTTCTCCCATCATGAAGTTCTCGTATGAAGGTCTCTCATGAAGGACTCATGAAGTTGCAGACTTGTGGACGTGAAGTTCCCCCGTGAAGTTGTAGACTTGGGAACGTGAAGTACTCCCGTGAAGGTTTGGGACGTGTACTTCCGTGAAGTTGCAGATTTTTACATATTTGCGTGACAATGAAGCTTGTTTTTATTTGTTTTCTATACTTTATGTTTTCATGCAGTTTTTTTGTGGAAGGCAGATTTGCATTTTATGTTTGTTTTCTATACTTTATGTTTTTTATTTGTTTTCTATACTTTATGTTTTCATGCAGTTTTTTGTGGAAGGCGGATTTGCATTTTACGTTTTCATTTATTTATCAGTCCATGAATCGGCAATCAAAAGAGATATACTTTAAACACCCGTCCCATAAACTTTCAAAAGAAACAATAACAAAAACAAAGGATCAAAAAGAAAGGAAAGGAAGGGGTATAGCTCCCACCTTGAGAAGTCGCAGAGGCGATGTCAGGAACAAAGAGTCGAAGTGAAGTTTATAAAATCAAATTTTTGTACTCAAAAACACCCGCATGCACATGATGATGCATTGATTGATTTTTTTGGGATTTTTTTAAATTTTTTTAACCATGGAAACCAAAGATTTTCTCTGGTATTTTTAGGCATTGCTTGATGAAATTTTTTTAATTCTAATTGGGAGATTTTTAGTGTTCCACCCAATTAAATATTTTTGCTGCGGTGTCTGGTTGTGTATTGCTTATACTGGGGGGACACCCTTGTTTTTGCCTTCACACATATTGTTCAATTATTTATTTATTGTGGGTATTGTTGCTCAAGTCATTCTCAACTCAGGTTGCTGAATTTGCTTTCTTCTCCACACAAGTGCAGGTGGGGGTTTTGTCCTTTTGGGGAGTTGATGCTGAAAGCTCTTACCTTCTTTTGTATATTGATCCAAACCTATTGTGGCGTCTGTCATCGATTTTCTTTTCGGTAACCATATTGTTGTATTGCCTTGATAGTAGCCTTGTGCTCGCAGTAGGTTCTTTCGGATCCACTATTGACAGCAGTCATAAGGCTTCTGCAAGTTCTTGACCTTCTGCCACTTTGTAGGTGGTGTCAATGGTTGACTTTTGAATTGGGTTCTCTTATGAGAACGTTCATCATTAATTGGTTCCTTCCTCTTAGGTTGACCCTTTGGGTGAATCTTGGGTACCTGGATTTGTATATACTCTTGTAATTTGAACACGGTAGGTGTAGATTCTGGTTTCTCAAGTACCGCTTCCTCAGTGATTTGTTTGCCCTGATTTGTCGAGGTCCATAATGGTATGGACAATACTTTTGTACTGATGGTGGTAGTGATGTTCTATCTTCCCATTGGATATTTCACTTGTTGGCACAGATCTAGCATCGTCCTAATATCATTTCCTCTTCCATTGTATCTGCAGCATTACAAACACCTTTCCAACCAAGGGATTATTACTGATGGAAATGTTAACATTTAAATACCCAACGGCCTTTGTGGTTGTTAAGTGCACACTACAAACTTTTGCCTCCGTGTGTTCCAAGTTTGGTTTGTACCCAAGTATCATAAGAGATTAAGTTGTGGCTCGATCCCATATCTATCAATGTAACACTTGTGCAATGCCCTCATTTGTTGTGAGTCCCAACTTGAGTCTTGCTGGTTCAATGTTTAGATCCTCTTCATCCACCAGGGTTATGGATGCCATATTGACGTGAATCAGGTCCTTCTGCATTTTAGTTTTTGCTTGCCTAGCTTTAGCCTCGTCTTGCGCTTGCTGGATCTTTTCTTTTGCTAATTGTTTCTATTTTTTTAAGAGGTATTCTTGGAAGAGCGTCTCCTGGATTAATGGTCCAAAATATTTTTTTAGTTTACTCCCATCATTGATATAGCCCTCCATTTGGATGCCGTCAATTGTCTCTATTCGGGCAGACCCTTGAGGTGTGATTTTTGATATGTGGAATGGTCCCAGACTGTGGTATTTCAGTTTCTTTTTCCTGGCACTTTCCACACCATACATGAGGACAAGGTCCCCTGTTTTTAACTCTTTTTGCTTGAGGTTTGTATCAAACCAATGTTTTCTGCGTAACTTTTTAACCATGAGTCCGTGTGATGCTATCAACCTGGTTTTATCCAGTTTTTTCAAGTCAATTAGCCTTTCAGCTAATGCGTTTTCAGTTAGATGTTCTTGTATTGCAATTCTTAAACTGGGGAGGACTAAATACTCCTTGGGCATAATTGCTTCAACACCATAAGCTAGACGAAAAGGAGCATATCCTATTACCACCTTATAGGATGTGCAGTAGGCCCAAAGAGCTGCTGTAAGCTTATGCTCCCAATCTGTTCGACTTACTTCCACATTTTTCGTGAGGATGGTACATAAAATCTTATTGGTACTTTTTGCCTGACCATTTGCTTAAGGATAGTATGGTGACGATTTACGATGGATTACCAAGTATCCTACAAGCAATTGATTAATCATATCATTAATGAAATGTGAGCCGCGGTCACTCACCAATTCTAATGGGCATCCGAATTGTGATATGATTTGCTCATATACAAATTTCATAGTTGTTCCTGCATCTGCTTTCTTTGAAGTTATGGCCTCCGCCCACTTAGTGAAATAATCAGTGGCTATGATTATGTAGCGGGCTTGTGATTGATAAGCCGCGAGACTTATAGGCCCCACAAAATCTATTCCCCATTTCTCAAATGGCTGCCTGACAATGATGGGGGTTAGTGGCATCTTGTCTATTTTTGCAGGATCGCGAAACGTTGGCATTCCTCCTTGCATCTTTTGGTGAACTCATTGTGGCATCCCCGAATAATGTGGGCCACCAGAGTCCAGCTTGGAGCACCTTTCGGGCTGTAATTTCTCTGGCAAAGTGCCCGCCTGCTATCCCGGAATGAGACTCTTCTAGTATGGTTATGAATTCAGTTTCCCTTATGCATCGTCTGAGCACATTGTCTTTGCCCAGTCTATACAACTCACCGGCAATCAATTGATATGATGCTACAAGCTTGATAAGCCTTTGCATCTTATCCTTATTTAAGGGTACGTTCTAAGTGAAGCTATAAGCCAAATACTCTGAAATCTCTTCGCTCCACTCCGGTATCATATCCAATTTTGTAAGATTTCTCTCTCCGGCTTTTGAGGTGTAGCTGTAAGAACCTCTCCTTCTGATCTTGTAATTATTCCCCTCTCTGAAATAAAAGAAAGATCCTGTTTTACCCTGTTTTTACCTAGAGAGAGAAAATATTCTAGAGAGAGGTTATTAAATTTTTAGATATTTTTGGATGAAAAAATATATCTTCTTTTATTAAAATAAATTCCCCTGAAATAGAAGTTCAAAAAGATTTTCAGAAGGTGCATTAGAAATAAATTATAATTTGTTCAAAAGGCCTTATCTTGAGGGTCCAGATTTTTGAAAAATTTTAGATTAAGGTTCTGAGGGGCCAATTAGATTAATTCAAATGTAGGAAGGAGATAAATAGAAGAAATAAAGAAAATCCCCCCAAAAATGAGTATATACTCACATAAGATGAAGAGTTGACTAAGGACAAGGATATTAGTTAAAAAAGAAGAGATATTTAGAGAAATAATGCATTTTTGACACCTCAGTGTGGGGAATTTTCCCTCATGAAGGAGGTGCCTATTTCACATGTGTGGCTGAGTTTTAAAATCACAAATAATGAGATATTTTCATCTCTCCTCTCTCTTGCTTCAACTAGATCCAAAAAGTGAGCTAAACTAACCTACAAATGGTCAAAAATTGACCAAATTGATATGGAAAATTCTAGAATCAGTTTGCTTGGTTAGAGGCTCACTTTTTCCTACAAATGAAGCCTCCCCCATTGTAAATGGTTAATAGTATTTTATGCACTGTTACTCTACTCCACCCCAGAGTCAAGAACTATGAATTTCTTAATAATTCATTAAGTTTTGACCATTCCCTCTTCTAAAGAATTGGTGGCCACTCTTGTTGCAACCAAGAGTAGATCCCTCAAACCATCAAGCCAAAGGAAAGCTCCTAGAATTTCATGTAAGTTAGAAATCTTACTTTTTCTTTATTCTTTTAATGATTTTCTTAATGGTTTTCTAATTTTTTGTTATCTTAAAATGATAAACAGATGCTATGCCTTGCTGGAAAGGCTTTCCCCCTCTCTTCTTTCTTAAATTTTGCCCTTCTTTATCCTAGTTAAGTACTCTAATTGTTGGAATTAAACTTTTCATATTGTTTCTCTTTTAAAAGTGAAATTTGATTAGTTTAGAGTGCTTAAAACTATTTGGGGATAATTTTTAAGTAATTTTAAGTTAGAAAAAATTAAACAATGGTCAGCCATACAAAGGAGGTTATGGCAAAATTTTCTAAAATTTGGTGAAATAAGTTTTATCTTTTATTATCCAAAAAGAGTAATCCCCACCAATTGTGTATTCTAAAAGTGTAATTTTGATTTTATGCATAGGAAGATGCATAAAGAAATTTATTTTTACTTCATTCTCATCAATTTTGATTTTATGCATAGAAAGATGCATAAAGAAATTTATTTTTACTTCAAAAGAGTAATTCTCATCAATTTTCATTTTATGCATAGCAAGATGCATAAAGAAATTTATTTTCACTTCAAAAGAGTTATTCTCATCAATTTTCATTTTATGCATAGAAAGATGCATAAAGAAATTTATTTTAATTTGAAAGTGTTATTCTCCTTAAAATTGAATAGATGCATAAACAGATTTTTATAAAAGTGTTATTTCCCACTGAAGTTGTTCTTATACATAAATAGATGTGTAAAGAATCTTTATATCAAAAATAAGAATTCTCTTACATTCTATAAATGGATGTGATGAGAATAGAAGTAATGAGAATGAGAGGTAAATAGATGTGATGAGATGTGATGTGAATCGGGATGTGAATGAATGATAAAAGATGTGAATAGATATGATGTGATGAGAATCGAGATGTGAATGAACGATAAGGGACGTGAATGAACGTGTTAGCTTGTGAATCGGGATGTGAATGAATGAGATGTGATGTGAAATGAATGTGATAAGATGCGATATAAACTAGATTGATGTGTGGATAATGTGGATTGATGTGGATGGATGTATGGATGGTGTGGATTGATGTGTGGATAATGTGGATTGATGTAGATGGATGTATGGATGGTGTGGATTGATGTGTGGATAATGTGGATTGATGTGGATGGATGTATGGATGGTGTGGATTGATGTGTGGATAATGTGGATTAATGTAGATGGATGTATGGATGATGTGGATTGATGTGAATGGATGTGTGGATAATGTGGATTGATGTGAATGGATGTGTGGATAATGTGTGTTGATGTGTGGATAATGTGGATTGATGTGAATGGATGTGTGGATAATGTGGATTGATGTGGATGGATGTATGAAAAATATGGATTGATGTAGATGGATGTATGGATGATGTGGATTGATGTGGATGGATGTATGGATGGTGTGGATTGATGTGTGGATAATGTGGATTGATGTAGATAGATGTATGGATGGTGTGGATTGATGTGGATTAATGTGGATGATGTGGATGGACATATGGATGATGTGGATTAATGTGTGGATAATGTGTGGATGATGTGGATTGATGTGTGGATAATCTGGATTGATGTGAATGGATGTGTGGATAATGTGGATTGATGTGGATGGATGTATGGATGATGTGGATTGATGTGGTTGATGTGGATGGAAGTATGGATGATGTGGGCTGATGCATGGATAACGCGATTGGATGTGAATTGATGTGGGAATGATGTGATGTGATAGGGATCGATGAAGAAAATAAAATTATGGGAAGATGAGAAAAGATGGGGACTAATGTGAAAGGATGTGGAGTAATGAGAAAAGATGGAAATATTTTTGGAACTGTATTTGTATGTGAAATCTGTTTTTAAATGACTGTCTTATGTCAAGAATGTTGGGAAAGCATTTTGACCGTCTTGTGAATGAGGTCGTGTGGAGACCTATCTGTTAAGTTGCAACTGCTGAGACGGAGAGTCATTGGGGAGGACGTCTCGCCTAGCAAGGTCGGTTGACCAGCCTCAGTTTGATTTAAATGGTGAGCTTTCGGTATAGTGGATGAGGGACCAAGGAAGCGACCTATGAGTGAAGCGCTAGGTGACCTACGAAGGATCCTAGAGAGTGCTGACCATACGGTGCTCGGGCTCTGGGTCGCCGAAGATACCCACAAGTACGTCGGGGAAGATATTGGAATAAGGAGTAAGAGTTGTTTTCTAAATTCGGGCATGGATCTGGTTGATTGACCTTGCTGGTCCTCAACAGATGAGTCCATGGCTCTTTTATATGGATCCGTTGGTTGATCTTGCTGATCTTCAACGAAAATTCCATTTTGATATGTGAATATATTGCCGGTTACTATGAGCTAGGGAACGAAAAGACCCCTGAGTGAACAGGTGGTGAGCGTTCTGGTTACCAATGATGACATAGGTACACCGATGAACGAATGTTTGTGAAGGAATGTTTGGAAATAAGGATTCAAATGGATAATTAGAGGATTATGATCAGTGATACTATGGTTTCATTAAATGATTGTTTTAAAGACTGTTGAATCTAAGAAAAAGGCAATTTCATATTGGGTGTGTAAGTGGTGTGACTAGTTTTAAGTTTGCATGAATATCCTGCTAGGGGGCATGGGAGCTCTTTTCCTTGGTACCCGGGAGGACAACCTAACCAAATTCTTAATTGGATACCATCACTACAGTGGTTGGCCCATGGGACTGGATGGGGTTAGGCTGGACTGATTGATCCCAAAAATGAGACCAAATTTCTGTTGGTACGATAGATGAAGTAAATCCGGGATAAAAATTGTTCTATGGAAAAGAATCAACGGCTGTGCCTCTTAATGAGGAAAAAAGCGTTGGTCTCTCTGATCCAAGTGCAATCTTTCCCTTGATCTGTCTATGGGACTTATGAGCTGTCAGATCAGTTCAGTTAGTTAAGGCTTTTGACTACGTTAGAGAAAAGTTATTCTGGTGGAATCGCCCGTGCTTTCCGGGCAAGGGAAGTTTTTCGGAGTTCGATTTTGGAAGAACCGATGGTTTAGTCTCTTGTTTGGATATCCGTGGGTAAGGCCCCGAGTGTAGGACCCTACCCCTTGCAAGAAGTGCTACTTCCACTGCTACCACCCCAGAATTCGTTGCGCAGTGGGGTTAGGGATCTCACAAATTTGAATAGACAAGCATCAGGGAGGTCATTGTCTACACGAGTTGGCTGGTTCTCCATTTGGAACTCTGGACAGGTGGTCGGCCAACACATGTTAGTTTCCCTTCCTTACCATGACAGTAAAGTCAAATTCCAACAACAATAGTAGCCAACGTGTGATTCTTCTCATGGTGCAAGGTTTATTCACCAGATATAGCAAAGCTTGATGGTCCACAAAAAATATGAATTTGTTAGAGCCAAGAGATAATGGCGGTATTTCTTGACTACGTAGACCATGGCCAATCCTTCTCTTTTGGTAGTGGTGTAGTTCACCTCTACATCATTCAATTGACGACTAGCAAAGCAAATTGGATAGTCCAACTTGAATTCACCAGGTTGGTGGGCTAGCACGCAACCAATGGCAAAATTTGACGCATCGATGTGTATGTGAAATATAAGATCCCAATTGGGGGGTCGCAAAATGGGTGCGCTTGCCAAGGCTTGCTTCAGATGATCATAAGCCTCTTGACACTCCTTGGTCCACTCAAAGACAATGAGCAGTTTATACAAGGGTTTGGCTATCTCTACATAAAATATGATGAAGCGTCAATAATAACCTACATGACCCATAAACCTTTGTACACCTTTGTAGTTGGTGGGCAGTGGTAGTTCCAAGATCAACTTGACCTTGCTATCATCAGTGGGATATGCCATTTTTTGAGACTATGTGACCTAGTATCACACCATGCTTGACCCAGAACTAGCACTTCAAAGGGTTTAGTGATATCCAATATAATCGGCAACGTTCCAACACCTTCCTCAAACAATTCAAATGATCTTTCCATTGAGAATGTGCACATAGATCATCAATAAACACTTCCAACCACTTTTGCAAGTAGTCCTTAAAAGCGGTGCACATCAATCTTTGAAAGGTTACCAAGGCATTTGTAAGACCGAACGGCATAAGGTATTGAAGGCAGTCTTATGTTGGTCTTCTGGTGCTATGGACACCTGATTGTACCCTGAAAACCCATCCAAGAAGTTGTATGCTTTCCTTCCAGCCACTCTTTCTAGGATATGTTTGGTATACGACAATGGGTAATGGTCCCTTTGAGTGGTTGCATTTACTTTCTTAAGATCGACACATACTCTCAATTTTCCATTCTTTTTAGGCACTATCACAATGGGTGATAACCAATCCATATGTTCGATCTCGTAGATAAAGTTAGCAGCAACAATGAGCTTATCAATTTCCTTCTTTACAATTGCTGCATACTTTGGATTCATCTGGTATGGTTTCTGCCTGGTAGGCCGTGATCCTTCCATGATTGGAATCGTATGTTGTACCACCTCGGGCGGTACCCCTTTCATTTCCTTATAGTTCCAGGAAAAACAATCCTTGTATTCCTTGAGAAGAGCAATAAGCTCTACTTCTTCTGCAAAGGTCAAATCTTTGGCAATATATACGGATCTCGCTTCTTTCCCTGATTTCGCAATATCAACCTCCTTGACTTCTGTTGGGCCATCGTATGATGTCGACAGCCCTTCCTCTCTTAACCTAGTGGCTGTTAATAGGGCCACTCTTCGATCATCAATTGTATAGTTCTTGAAATGGTTAGGCACTAAGAGTACATCCGTTTTGTCCTCTGTCTTTTTTTGTTTCTTGCTCACGTTCTGCCTCTACTAAAGCTTTGTTGCGTTTTCTGCATCCTGTTTTTGTAAGTTTGGGTGTATCGGTTTTCTTAAGGGCGTTTTGCTCTAGATTCCTCCCTTCCAATGATATTTTACTCAACTCTTTGCCCCAATCCTTAGAGAATTCATCATGTACCCTTGTAGCCTCAAGGTATCTCAACCATTGGGCATTCGTTGGTTTGCTTCGCAACAACAATGCGTTTCGTTGGGCTAGGTACCGTTTTTGTTTCTGCCATCGCCTGATGCGCTAACTACTGGTTCAAATTCACGCCACGGTACCAACTGTACTTGATGTCTCCTCCATTGACTCCCCATCCATGGTTTGCCAATCAACCATGTAGATAGAAGTCGTAGAGGGATGTTTCTAGAATCCAAATACTGGGTTTCCTTAGGTTGCATCACATCAATTGTGGGCATCCGTCTGGTTCCTCCCTTTGTCACCTAACTAAGCTTGAGCTTGTGTTAGGACATTGAGCGGTGTGATCTTCCCAGACTGTACACTAATGGTACGAATGGTGGCCTGATTAGCAGTAGAAGCTGAACCGCTTGCTTGGTAGGGACAATCTTTGATCAGATGATCAATTCCACACTTAGTGCAAGTGAGCACTGGCATGTCATTGGGTGTGGTCACTACTTGTTGTGGTTGGTGTGTATGAGTCATATTCTTATTTGGGCATTCGGCTACTCGATGTGGCCCACCATAGTCATAGCATTGTAAAAGTACTCTTCTCAAATTTGAGTTGATTTCCTTGCTCTTGCACTGTACCGTGGTTTGAAACATAGGTACTGGCTTGTTATTATGTAGGACATAATACTCTGGCGTGACGTCACCCATATCCTCTTAGTATTCCCCACTAAATTCTAGTTCCCGTACCAGTTCAATATCTTCCGATGGCTCTTCAATCACTACTTGATTGATCTTGGCTTGTGGTGGTTGAGGCAGTAGAATTGGTGGTGGCAAGGGCAAAGCGCCTTGTACCTGGAACATCCCCTTAGGTAAGTAAGAAGGGTTGGGTTGTACAGTAGTGGCAGTGGTTTGCACAGGTGGTGTCGGCAACGCCAGTGGGGCTCTATTTGTTTGCAGTTGTGCTATATTTTGAAACCTTGGAAATCTACATGATGATGTGTCATGATTGCCCAATTTTACATAATGTGCACAATACAGTAATGGTCTTGCCCTTAACTGTAGACATTCAGTGGTGGTATGGTTTAGTCTCTACACATAGAGTACCACACCAGTTCCCTTCGGGGGTAAAGGTGACTATGCCCATGGCCCGCAGACATCTCTCTTCCTTCCCTTACCTTTAATTTCTCCAATATAGCATTGCTGAGCTCATATAGTCATATGTCTCACTTGTTTGCTTTTCGAGTTTCAATTTCTTGATGTCTCGAGACACGTGAAGTCGTGGTTGCTGATGTTCTAACATCCTGAAGTTGTGGCAATTCTAACATGTTATCTTCGTATTCGATTGCCAATTTGCAACATGCATCAAGGGTAGCTGGCCGGGCTAGTGGTACAACCCATCGCCTGGATTTTTTATTTCAAATTACAAACCTCTCCAAACGATGCCACCATCTTCACAAATCAATGATCTTCAATTCTTAGTGAAGATATCTATATTAGCCTCGCAAGTCAACATAATTCTTTCAATCCTCACCAACAAGTGGCTACTTCAACACAGAGCAGTTCAATAAGAGTCTATATGACTCAATTCTTGTAGTATTCTCATCCAGTCACATCATTTTCATCTGATCACATCTTTCCTCTATTTAATCTCATCAAATCTCATTCACTCGCATCTACCCATGTCCACATCTCATCACATCACATTCATTCAAATCTCATCCATCAGATCACATCACATTCACTCACATTACATCTCCACAACTATTTCATAAGTATCCCTATTCTTATCCAGTCACATCATTTTCATCTGATCACATATTTCCTCTATTTAACCTCATCAGATCTCATTCACTCGCATCTACCCATATCCACATCTCATCACATCACATTCATTCACATCTCATCCATCAGACCACATCACATTCACTCACATTAAATCTCATTCATTTTACCTCACATCTCATTCATTTATATCTATCCCAATTCACATCTCATCACATCACATTGACATCTCATACGTGCATGGCCAACTCCTATGGCACTCATGGAGGCAACACCACTCTCCCTTTCCCAAGGCAGAGAGAGGATTAGAGGACCTACAAAACCAACAAAAGGGTGAGAAAGATTAGTAATGCATACATACAAAAGCTTATGCAAGCCCCTTGCAAGTCCTCATGTATTTTATGGTCCCTAACCCCTCTCCTGAAACAAGGCAACAATTGATCGTCTGTCAATCTTTCCCGAATTTTTCATCTTGAATTCAAGTGTTTCAGGCAAGAAACATAGTCTCTCATAGACTCATCTTCCTTCTGTTTGATGTTATGCCACAGGGCTCCACCTATCACCACTATGTGCAAAGCTGGGCACAAAAATATTTTTTAACCTGGTGAAGTAAACCTTGTCCTCAGGCTTAAGGGTTCTGAACCACTGATGATGAGCTTTTCCTTCTAAGGTCAGTAAAAAAGCATGTATCATGGTCACTGAGACTGGTCCGCAGGTTTCACATGTAGATTCAAAAATCTCTACATGCTGGATAGGATCTCCATCCCCAAAGAATTTTTGGACAAGTTTTGAAATGATATGGGGCTTCATCTGTGAAGGTCGAGGTTCTAAAGTAGAACCCAACTTCCTGACCATCCCCCTACCCATCTTAGCAGAGCAATATTTAACAAGTCTATCCTTGTGGCTCCATTAAGGTCCATGGCTAGATCATTTCTAGGTCTCTGGGGAACTGCCCCCCCTCTTCCTAGACCTCGTCCCCTACCCATATTGGCTCTTCTTGGTATCTCAGGTTCGTGGACTTGTTCGATTGTGGTATCCTGGTGGGATTCCCCAATAGTAGCTTCCGTGCGTCTTTGTGTAATTAAGAGCTCCATATCTTGTAGGAATGTAGGGTGATTGATCATTAGCTCTATGTCCTTCTTGGTGTAGAGCCGGTCCTCAACTTCTATAGCCAAGTTGGCTATGTTACCTTCTTCTTCTCTGGTTGTAACCCCTTCCTCCATTCTGGGTTCCTCATTGATGGGTTCCTCATTGATGGGTTCCAGGTTCGGAAGATCCCCATCGCCTCTACTTGAAGCAATTTTAGATTCCTTTCCCCCCATGATTGGAGATGGTTAACATTATCTGTCTCCTTCCTCTGAGCTCTTGTCCTATGAGTATCAAACTCTTGTTTTCTTAAGCTCATTTCTCAAAGTTGTCGTTCCACCTCACTTCATTGGAAGTCGAATTCCATTTCCTCGGTGTGGTGGGAAAGAATATTTGACCCGTCCTAGCTGCACTTTCCATATCTCGCCTAATTCGAGGGGTGCCAGTATTTGACAGCCTAGAATTCAACGTTTAGAATGGCCCTTCTTGTCTTGGACTGAGTCCAGCGCTAGTTGATGGACCCATGCCCGCAGATTACACCTCTTCATCATGACTGGTTTGGAGACCAAAAAATCCCCGGGCTATATCAATGATCCCACTGGACTTAGTTGGAGAGTGTAGTTTATCACCTTCCCCAAACCCAGTGTATCTCTCAGCCCTTCTTCCATGGATTCCTCACTACTGGTTTTTGCAGTGGTCAGGTTTCTCAAGACACTTAAGTGTGTGCTTGCAGATTGTCCCGATATCCCACACTTCTTTGATAGGAAGTTCCTAGATGATTTGATGCACTATCGTCAGGCATGAAATCGTCTCTGATGAGTTTTCTAGATCTTAAGTGCATGTATGTATGATTTGATAAGATAGTATCCAACCCAATTGATATAACTCCTTGTTCTATCGCTATGTTTAGGAGAGGCGTGAATTAACAGAGAATATTTCACACCGTGAAACAGCAGGACTTAGCTCACGTCGTGAAATTGTAGAACAAATGGTTCACGTCGTGAAACAAAAATGTTTCACGCTGTGAAATACTTTGAAAGTGTTTCACATCGTGAACTACTCAAAAGGTGTTTCATGTCGTGAAAGTCCATTGCACTTTCACGTGATCCAATCTTTCTGCTTCTTAAGATTAAGTTCCTTCTTTCGCCGAACCTCATAGCCTTTTTTTGTCAATTCATTGGTTTTGGTGTTCTCATGAAACAGTAGGATTAAGTTCACATCGTGAAACAAAAAGTGTTTCATGCCGTGAACTACTTCGAAAATGGTTCACGTCATGAAAGTCTACTGCACTTTCACGTGATCCAATTTTTGCCGGACTGAATCGTGTCAGAGGTGTTAGGATAAGGGTTTCTATTTTGGAATGTAATCTCGTTATTTCTGGCTAAAATTTTGGCGCTGATTTCGTGAGGGACTCGCGGCATGAAATTGCAAGAAAATGGTTCACGTCGTGAACAACTTCCTGCACTTTCACGTGAAGTTTTGCGCGTCAGTAATTTGTAGTCTTGGGTGCATAATACTTATCCAATTGACGAAAATTATATTGTGCCAATGCTAAGGGATGGAATGCAAATTCTTGGCTCAATCAATGGTCCCTTATGTTTTTGATTTTATTGAATTTTTGAAAAAAAGAAGAAAACAACACACGTTTTTTTTTTGTGGTGCTAACATCAAACTTATCAAGAAGAACCAATGAATCCTTTCCTAAACTACTTTCCACGATATTCACAGAATCAAAACTATAATTTTTTTTCTCAACCACACACACCTTATCCTTCCATTTCCCACACAATGCATTACCAAAATGCAAAGGCAACAATGAATACTATGCAAAGGGAGCTGAAACTCAAAGAGTATAGAAGAAATAAAGGTGTTTCCCTCGCAGCGGCGCCAAAAATGTTATGCTAAACCACACCTCCAAGAGGGAACTCTACACATTCACCTAATAGATGAGCAATGAAACACAATAGTCATGGGGTACTTACCAATGCTTCGAGCTCATGTCTCTTGAAGCCTCCAAGCTCGTATATTTGCTCCAAACTCTAGAATAGTAGCACACCATGACCCCAATCGGACCTCCGATGGCCCCATGAAACTTGGCACACAAGTGGAAGGGGTCACTTCCCATGCCCTTGCTTTGTTTCATGGCCATTAGTAGATGTTGCATGAGTTTGGGGGCACGCTAGGATCCTAGATTTTCTACATGGGTCCATGTACGGTCCTTTTAGTGGAAAAATTTGGGATGGTAGTGCACCGTCATGACCCCGATCACCCCCACACGCTTGCCAAGTTTCATGGCCATCAAACATCGCATCATGAGTTTGGGATCACACTAGAATCATGAATTTTCTATATGGGCCCATGTGTGGTTCCAAGTGCGAAAATCCGAGATGGTAGTGGGGAGATGACCAAAGTTCAGGGTCTAGCGCGCTAGTAAATCCAGACCAGATAGCTAACCTAGTACTAAGGAGATTGGGACAGACCTATCGTCCACCCATGCAGCCACAACAACAGCAGCAGAGAATGAGGAGTGTACTTCCTACAGGTCCTCATCTTTGTGGAGCATGTGGCGGTAACCATAAAACAGAGGAATGTAATACCTTTTCTCCTCTAGTCACAAACCAACCCACAAAAAAGTGGTGCCAAGCCTGTGCTTGGAACTTTACCCATACCACACAGGAATGCACTCGTATTGCAAGAATGAGACAGGAACGTGAGTAGCCAAGGGGTGGAGTGGCTCCACAAATGTATCAACAGTATACTAATTTTGAACGTAAGCCACCGATGGCACAAGAGCAAGCACGACCTGTTCTTGGTGCTCAACCTCCTGCTCCAGGGACTGCTCCTGTGAGGGTTGTCGACTACGACAATTCAAATATGTGTAGAGAATTGGTAAACCCAGGTTATGTGGAGGAGGAATATGTATCATATTCATCCAAAGAAAATATCTTTGAAAGTCCCACATACCCAAACCAAGCACTGGAGACTCAACCAGGGGAACAAAACTCTTTAATGTTGCTAGGCGGCTACCAACCTAGGACTCCAGGCCCCTCAGGTCAATGGCAGCCAAGGAAAGTAGAGGCCAAACCAATGGGCCCCTGTTATGAGTGCAGAGAACCCCATTGGGCTCGTGATTGTCCACATCGCTCAAGGCAAGCATCTCGATCCAATACAACAGTACAACAGTTTCCACCAATTGAAAGATATTGTCTAGGGTGTTGTGTAGAACACTTCCCAAAAGATTGTCTGCTGAAACCACATGAGGAAGGCACCTCTCAACCAAAGGTCTCACTCAACCTTGTAGGCGCAATTCCATCACCACCTTCATCTGAGAATGAGGATGTCGTGCCACTTAGAGTCATGACTAGATCACAGACGAAATGCCGAAATACAGACTGATGAGACACCTCGAACTAGGGATGCAAAGACAAATCTAGTGGACAAGACCCTACAGTCCAATAGAAAAAAAACCACTCGGAGGAAGAAGAACCGAAACAAGCAAACTAAAAGTGCATCCACTAGTTCTCAAGAAGCCTCTAAACAAAACATGAGGGATAAAACTTTTACATCCCAAGAAGTGCATAAGGAACATCAACCTCAACCTGAGCCTAGTGCTAAACAAGATGAGGCTAGTACGACTGAGGATAGTTCTGGGGGTTTTGTTTTTGTGGATAAAGTGAATGAGACTCTAGAGGCCATCATTGATGCTCATAGAAGTCGCATTGTAGCTTTATCTGAGCTACCCAAGAAGCTTCAAGAATACCCAAACCCTCGTGAGGAGAAGATCAATCTAGCTGTACATCAGCAACTCATTAGGGAAGCTCAGTCAATACTTGAGGGACCACCACCACCTATTCCTCGGGGCCCAACCTCTCTTAAGACAACATTAGAAACCATACCAGAAGTGTCATCGAGTCTGGAAATGAAAAGTGAGCTCATTTCACAAGCTCATAGTGAAAGGTCTGCACCAATTAACACCCAATTGAAAGGAGGTAATCTGCCACCACCTAGCCTTGTCTTCCCATGCAATGATGAAGTTATTGATGCTAATGAGGACATGGCAAATGAGATGTGGGCCGCAGTTCATGAGAAAGTTAATGAGAACATGTCTTCTATTAGTTCGCCTCCATTCTCTGAGGTGGATTTTACCAGGGGCACGGAAAACAACTTTAGACGCCCAAGCATCCAGGAGGAAGTTCAAACAATTGTTTCTCCTAGAAGTAAGCAGACAATGAAAACCTTACCATCATATCTGGGAGAATATGAGAACTGTTCTCAAACCTTGAGGATACCCTCCATGCATAAAAGGTTGACAAAGGAGAAGGATATGAGTATGGTGCAAGCTATTTTGTCAGCACCAGTGGCTTGTACCTTACCTTTGCTTGATTTGATAAAAATTCGACCTGAGTTGTGGAATGATATTGCCACATGTTTGTCAGAGCAGGTATTGCTACAAAAGGGTCACCATGAGTGTACTATACACCCTGAGACAAAGCATGTAATGCCAGTTCCTATCAACAAAGTAGGAAAATTTTGTGAGGACGATCAGGGAAATGCTACCGTCCCATTAGAAGTGCGAAAAGTATCTTCAACTGCAATACTTGATAGTGGCGCAGGAGTGGGCATTGTGACAAGGTCCATTTGGGAAAAGTGGGGCAAACCAGCTATTAGGAGTACCAGGATGCGCTTGCAACTAGCAGATGGAAGCTTAGAACATCCCCTTGGGCTACTTGAGAACATATTGGTCACCACATGTGGGATTGAATATGAGCACACCTTTGCAGTAGTGGATTTTGGAAAACATCCAAACTACGAAGTGATATTGGGTAGACCATTCATGCGACAATTTCAAATGATTCAAGATTGGGGATACAATTATTTGTACCTCCGACATGATTCTGTCATCACAAGGGTCAACCTAAGGAATCACTCATATCGTGATGTAACAAGGTCTCCAATAGATGAGTTTGATTCTGCTTCTTCTGAGGGCTCAAGAGTTACATTGTTCGATGGGCGAGAAGATCTGTGGATGTGTGGAGCCTCATGTAGGGATTTCAACACTGAGAGACTCGAGGGTAATCGAAGTGTATCAGACGAGGCATACATTCCACAACCCTTCCCTGAGCATTTAATTGATCCATTAGAATGGAGTCATGTCCTTGCAACATTATCGACATGTGCTTTACCGAAGCCAATTCAATTTTGTGACTCAGATGGATATGATATTATTCCTATACGAATGGTACAACCACGTGCCCTTCTAGATGATTTGTACTATAGAGATACATCCACAACAGCTATGCATGTCGAGGAAGTCTCAGTGGAGGATTTGACACTCGAATCTGCTAATGATGCTGATAAGGAAGATGGCTGGGACTCTGATTTTGATAATGATGTGACAATCCCTGAGGAAGAGTTAGAAAAGGCATGCTTACTCTTGAGAGGAAGGGAGGTTCAAGTAGAGATCCCTCGAAGCCGACCTAAACGTAAATGTTGTAAGAGCCATAAGAGAATCAGTAGACAAGATGAGCGGGAACAACATGAGAGACTACAGAAAGAAAAGGAGGAGTCTAAGAGTGAAAACTCTCGACCACCACCTCACTTCTCAGGAAAGAACGGATACCTATACTATGTCCAAGCACAAGATAGTATCAAAGACCAAGTAAAACGATCAGATGGATTCCAAGCAGGGGAAAAGCTAACAACTGTTAGCAAAAATCGTAAAAAAACGAAGAAACAAAAACCAAAACTCAAGTCTAAAACTGATTCAAAAAAGAGTCCGATGCAAGATAGCAAAGGAGAGCTCAAAACTGCATGGTCTTCAATGAGTGAAGACTCAAGTGGACATGAACAAGGTCTAAATGTTCCTCCCAATTTCACACAGTACACTCTTCAAGATCGGAAGATTGTTCTTCAACAGCCCATGCGACAAAAACCAAGCGTGCCAGGGGTTTCATACGATGGTCCAGAAGATGCAAAAAAGATTGATATTGCTAAGCCAGGAGAAGAGCCTCGCTATGTGTGGATTGCCACAGACTTGTCCTTAGATGAGGAGAAGTTATTAATACAAACAATAAAGGAGTATTGCGATGTTTTTGCTTGGAGTTATAAAGACCTCAAAGGAGTTGATCCAAGCATATGTCAGCATACAATTTTTTTTTGCCTTCCGTAATTTGGAGTTTTTTCTCTTTTCATTTTCCACAACCCTTGGCTATCCACATTCCTGGTGGGTGACCATTCAGATTCTGTTTTTTTTTTAAACCGTTCGTATTCTAATGCATTCGGGGTACAATAAAAATTTCAAACAAAATCTAAAAATTAGTGAAAAATTAGACAAAGGTTATTTCAAATTTTTTGAATATCCAGGTTTGTTGATCGGCATGTGGCGTGTCCGTTTAGGCATCCGTGAGATTGTTCGAATTCCTTTAAAAATCTATTTTTGCCCAGAAAATTAGTAATTCCATTAAAATTACAGATTTTGATTGGATTTGAGAATTGTCAGGTAAAATTGAAAAATTTCATGATCGATGGGATTCTCAGGGATTTTTTTTAATAATTACCAAACTTAGAAAAATTCTAGAAATTATTTTAGAAATCTTAGAAATTGATATCTTTGAAATATCAATTGTATTTTGGAAAATTTTATTGCTAAAATTTTCTGAAAAATTTTAGATTTGGAGTGCCATAAGATAGAATTTGGTGGATTTCAAAGTTAGTAAATTTTGAGGCCCTAGAAAAATAGGAAAAATCATGATAATTCTTTTTTCTCGAGAATTTAATATTTTTGGGGGTTATTTAGTGTAGAAGTATATTTTTTACGTACTAACATTAGATAGATGTAGGTTATTTGCATATAATTAATGTGAGTGTGCCTGGTATTTGTAGTTATTTTCATTTGGATTAGTTTTAGACGATGTTTTCATGATTTTTTACCGTTGTTTAGCCACCAAATACGAATTAAAGCATTTTTTTCTATGTCCAGTTAGTTCTTGTAAGATTCCTCCCTAGCCCCTCAAGATGTCCACCAGTATCTTCCCCTGTAATCAATCCCCTCTTTCAGAATAATAAAAGATCTTGTTTCTACCTATTTTGGCTTAGAGAGAAAATATTCTAGAGAGAGATTATTCAATTTTCAGATATTTTTGGATTGAAAAATATCTCTTCTTATTAAAATAAATTCCCCCAAAAGAGAAGTTCAAAAAGAATTTCAGAAGGTGCATTAGAAATAAATTGTATTCTGTTTAAAAGGCCTTAGCCTAAGGGTCCAAATTTTGTGAAAATTTTAGATTAAGGTTCTAAGGGGCCAATCAGATTAATCCAAATGTAGGGAGGAGATTAATTGAAGAAATAAAGAAAATCCCCCCAAAAATGAATAAATACTCACATAAGTTGAAGAGTGGACTAAGGACCAAAGGAAATACTAAAAAAATGAATTTTTGACACCTTAGAGTGGGGATTCCCCCTCATGAAGGAGGCACCTATTTCACATGTGTGGTGGAGTTTTAAATTCTCAAGTAATGAGATATTTCATCTCTCCTCTCTCCTAATTCAAGTCTAGTTCCAAAAAGTAGGCTAAACTGACCAAAAAATGGTCAAAAATTGACAAACTGATTTGGAAAATTCTAGAATCAATTTGCTTGGTTAGAGACTCATTTTTTCCTATAAATAGAAGCCCTCCCCTTTGTAGAAGCTTAATAGTGTTTTATGCACTGCTACCTACTCCTCCCCCCAGAGCCAAAAACATTGAATTCATTGATAATTCACTTGTTTTTTACTATTTCCTCTACAAAGAATTGGTGGGGCCACTCTTGATCCAAGCAATTAAAAGATAAGATACAATTTGAGGCTAATATATACTTACAAATATTGTTGGGATATCGACTCCTCCTTCACGTGTAACATCACTCTGCAAGTTATTTGCCATCTATCCAAGAAAAAACATAAATACTTAAAACTCTTATGCATATTCCAATGCATGAGGCTTATGCATATGGCTATATGCATATAGCCTTATGCATATGGATAATACATAAGGCTACCGGCATACTGGCATGCATTGGTAGCTACTGCTGGCATGCATTGGTGGCTACTACTAGCATGCATAGGTAGCTATCGGCATGCATTGGAAGCTACTGGCATGCCTAGGTTGCTACTACCGACATACATAGGAAGCTACCAGCATGCATAGGTTACTACCGACATACATAGGAAGCTACCAACATGCATAGGTTACTACCGGCATGCATTGAAAGCTACCAGCATGCCTAGGTTACTACTAGCATGCATTGGAAGCTACCATCATGCATTGGTAACTA
This sequence comes from Cibotium barometz, assembly GCF_041138505.1. Classification (NCBI taxonomy): domain Eukaryota; kingdom Viridiplantae; phylum Streptophyta; class Polypodiopsida; order Cyatheales; family Cibotiaceae; genus Cibotium; species Cibotium barometz. The sequence continues at coordinate 19,277,584 of NC_141089.1, forward strand.
CCGGTATGCATAGGAAGCTACCATCATGCATTGGTAACTACCGGTATGCATAGGAAGCTACCGACATGCATTGGTAGTAGGTGTCGGCATGCATTGGAAGCTACTAGCATAAAGCTTATGCATATGGCTAATGCATAAGTCTCATGCATGAGGCTAAGGCATATGGCCATCTCTTAAGAGAAGCATATCTCTCTAAAGGCTATCCATAGACCATGGAAAAAATAACAAACCCTAATCTTAAAACCCTAGGTAGCTACCGACATACCTAGGTAGCTACTGGCATTATTGGAAGCTACCAAAATTCCTAGGTTGCTATCGGCATGCATTGGAAGCTACCGGCATTCCTAAGTAGCTACCGGCATGCCTAGGAAGCTACCACCATGCATACATAGCTACCAGCATGCATTGGAGGCTACCGGCATGCCTAGGAAGCTACCAGTATGCCTAGGCAGCTACCCGCATTATGCCTAGGCATTGGAAGCTACCAGCATGCATAGGTAGCTACTGGCATGCATTGGAATCTACTGGCATGCATAGGAAGCTACCGACATGCATAGGTAGCTACTGGCATGCATTGGAAGCTATCGGCATGCATAGGAAGCTACCAACATGCCTAGGTTGCTACCAACATGCATTGGAAGCTACCGACATGCATAGGTGGATACCAGCATGCAAGCTACTGGCATGCATAGGTAGCTATCGGTATGCATTGGAAGCTACCGGCATAAAGCTTATGAATATAGTTAATTCAGAAGTCTCATGCATGAGGCTAAGGCATATGGCCATCGCTTGAGAGAAGTAGCCCATCAATTTTATAGCACATGATAATGAGAGCCAAGAATGACCTTGCTCCCACACAATCCAAAGTAGTATATGCTATGATACATGCTAATCCTATGCTATGATACATGCTAATCCTATGCATCCATCCACTCATGCAAAGAAGGATGATGTACTCGGTAAAGGTCATGGTGGTAAATGAACACTCTCCAACAACAGCAAAAAAGCAAGTGAAGTAGCACCACAACAACAAACTAAAAGTTTCTTCCTTGTGGGAGTTCTTGATAGTAAAGATGGCATGGTATCCTCACATTGACTGTGCTGCCCCTATCCTCAGTCTGTTGCAGCCATAGCTGCATTTTTTTTCTACCCGCCATACCAACCTGCCTCGTTTGCCTCTGCTCGGCCTGTTGATTCTGCTCCAGCTTGCAACTCCAGATCTACGCCAACAACTGCCCGTCTTCTCCTTCTTGCTGTTGCTGCGGGGGTTCATCATGGTGCTGCCGCCTCTCTACTTGAGCTTACCGGCCTGTTCATGGAGCCACGACGTCCAGCAAGCTCGCCTAAAGCTGCCGTTTCATCTGCCGCCCTACGAAGCCCCCATCATCTTCTCCTTTGGCCTCCACTCCAACTTCCACGTCTCTATCTTTGACTCCATCCACTTCTATGTCTCCATCTTCTACTCCAGCAACCTCTACAGTAGCAGCAGCTCAAGGCACACTCCAACTAAGAAGTATTTTCAGTCTACTTTCTATCTCTTGAAAATTAAAAATCTCAGTTCTGAATTTTTTTTAATCTCCTCTCGAAAATATCAAACTACAAAGATCTCTCTTCTTAGGGATTAGACATTGCCCTTGCCTCATATCCTCAGCAAGTGGTAAGACCTTCCCTTCTCCCTCATTTACTTCTCTATCTTGTACAGGATTAAACACTGCCAAATATGGTAAGACCTTCCCATCTCTCTCATATTTGTCTATGCTTTCATGCTATCTACCACCATTGATCACCAATGATGTAGATCATGGGGTAATGTCATGTCTACATGGACTTATCTTTGTCCCTATCCAAGAGGCACCCCTGCATTACCCACTCTAGTAGGAGGATTGCCCTTGAGGAGGGATTATCTATCAAGGTCCATCTCTCTGTCTATCTACAATCAGTCAGTCTCTCTGTCTATGTGTCTATCTTGTGTGATCTTACAGTCGCATGTCTCTCACACTTTGTCTATCAGTCTATATGCCTCTCTTTTGTGGATTAGCTACCCACATTCTCTTGGCATTTTCTGTCTATGTCCCCATTTATCTTCTATCTGTCAGACTCTCTCATGTCTATCTGACAGTCTCTCTCTCTGTGGGACCACTCTACTGGCTGATTGCCTCTCTCTCTGTCTATCTACGATCCACTCTTGTCCCTACCCTTGTGGACCCATATGAGGATATCACTTGAGGAGGGGTGTCTTAGGATTTTTTCTTATGTTTTTGTCTTTCAGTCTTAGTCATTTTATCTTGGCTTGTCTGTCTGTCTAGTCATCAGTCATCAGTCTCTTCATCTTGCCTTATTATCTATCTTTGTCATCTGTCATCTTGTCAGTCATGTCCTCCTAGTGTCCACTTAAGGAGGGTGTTGGAGATAAGGTGTACTTCTCCTAGTCTAGTCTAGTCTAGTGCCATGTGGCACCTCTATAATTGTCCCATAAGTCAGTGAGTCTACTCTATCTTGTACTTCTCACCTATATATTGTGGGTGTCACATCAATGAAAAAATCAATCTTGTGTCTTGTCTACACTCGTCTCAAGGTATGTCTATGTTTTGTGTCTCCTTCCAGTCTTGCTCTCATTTCAGTTTTAGTTTCAACTTTGTCTCTCCCCCATTTTTCCTACACTCTTTACATAATTTTGAGATGAATCATATCCTAGGTACATGTGGTTCTATTTTGACATTCGTTAGAGATTATTTAGAGAACTATTTTATGAATCACATCCTAGGTACATGTGCAGATAACTATTTTTCTTCCAATACCTCTCATGGGTAGCTATGTGTGTGTTCCTTGAAGTCGGTTTTGCTATATCCCATAATCCTTTTCTAATTTCATTAAAACAAGATAAACCTTAAAATTAAAAATTAATAGAAAAATACAAACTGAGAAACAAAGTTGCGATAACCGCCTTTTCCAAATTTCATTAAAAAAAACAAGTTGAAAAGCAAACCTTAAAATTAAAATTTAATAGAAAAATACATTGCTTGTAATCAAATTTACAAACTGATCAAAAAAGTTGCAATAGCCTCCCTTCCCTAGATTGAAAGCAATGTTAGCTGTTGTATGGACTCTCATAGCCTTTTTTTATTGTATCCACGTCTTTCTCATGCAATCCTCCCTCTTGAAAACACTCCACAAATTTTGAGGCCACTAGTGTCATGGAGCTTGGAGAGACACTCTCCCTTCTAAGTAGAAGCTTTTTAGCTTTTGGATGCCTCGCTACACGATTGCTCCATCTTGTATCCATTGTGTTGGTCATGGATTATACATCTTGCAAAATGTCCATGTTCCAATGGACACTCATGATGGTAATTGGCATTCATCACTAGTAGCACACATTTATAGCATGAGCACATAAGGTCTTTTCTACAATGGTGTATCATTGGCAGAGAGAAGAGAGGTTGGATAGGATGTCCACCTAGGAGATCTACAGTACATAAACACAAAATACATAGACTCAAGATGCCTTATACACAAGCCAATATCTTAGCAGCTAGTCTTATTAACAGTTCTAAGGGTCAACCGAATGTATTATTGAGGAGCATTTGGGGATGATAGAAGGATTCTTATGCATATTTTGTGGGTATATATGTTGTAGTTATTTTACAAATAATTCCATGTAGGAGATGTGATTTTGATAAACTATTATTGGCATAAGAGACTACTAACTCAACATAGGCAGGAGATTATGTATGATATTGGAGTTATTTCTTACAAATCATTGCATGTAGGAGATGAGATTTTGATAAACTATTCTTGGAATAAGAGACTACTTAACATACGCATGAGATTAGGCATGATATTGGGGGCCATTGGTGGTGAAAATTCCTTGTATCTTATGGTAGTTTTTTATGATTAACATATTGTAATTGATAATTATTGCCTAAGACTAGAAATACAAAGTAAAAAGAAATTAGGCAACCCTACAACAACCTATATACAATCTTGATTTGTATATTTATTCAACACAACACTAACAATTTGTGGCTTTATTGATATGATCATCCCCTTGTGTTGTCTGTTACATCCAACAACTTTAACGTATGCTTGTCTTCCTTTGGTTCTTCTATATTATCTCTTGTATGCTTGTCATCCATGCTTTCATCCTTTGGTTCTTCTATATCGTCTCTTGGTTCTTCTATATCGTCTCTTGTATAGCCAACCTAGTATGGGCAAAGTTGTTGCATCCAACAACTTTAAAGTTAAATTTAAAGTTAAAGTTGTTACATCCAAAAACTTTAATGTATGCTTGTCATCCATGCTTTCATCCTTTGGTTCTTCCGTAGTGTGTCTTATATGGCCAACCTAGTTTGAGTGAAGAGTTTACATTACATGACTCAAATATGCAATGCATCATCCTGCCCAGTTTTGCACATTAGAACTTCAGGCTAGCATCTCCCTTGATGAAGATAGATGCTTGCATGTACAGAGAGCAAAAAATCTCCTCCTACATGTCGTTCTTGCCACCTCAACAAAAACGGTTGACAGAAGAGACAAAATGCAAGCTTCCAAATAGATTGGTCATCTCTTCTACTTTCTATGTCCTTGTAGGTTCTTCAGATTTTACAAGCCAATTTACCCCTTCAGGTAGATACTTGACTAGAAAACTTTCTTAGCACCATGTGACAAAGGGAAAAGCATTAAACACTTGCAATTTTACATGCATGAGTTCCCAAGTGTATTCTTGTCTTGTAGCCATGTTCCCACACATTCACAAATTTCCACACAACCTAATTAATTATTTAACAACCACGACAACTACTCCAAATCATTACTTAGGTAGCATAACATCATTATTTCAAAGTTTATATGTACAATCAACCACATAGTAGACTTTTTTAGCCCTTAGAAGCAAGTTCACTAACCATATTTTAAACTTGTTTTTAACATATAACTTAATTAGAATTAGTATTAAAAAGAAATTGTTATAGAGTGATCGAATCTTTTCAATGCTTGTAAGACATTATTTCTCCCTTTGCATTGAAAAGCTCAATCATATGCTTATTAATGATAGAGTTGATCACCAACCAAAAAAAAAACCAATTTCTTCATCGAAATCCTCTCATCCTTGTACATCACCATTTATGAGACCGGATGAGACATGAATGAGTTAAGATGCCAAGTCCTTTTTACTTCTCATCACTTTACTTCTAACTCAGGGCACACCGCCTCAGTGCCCATGAGATACGAGAAGTTTTCTTTAGATATTTTTTAAAAAGTAAAAAACATAATTCAAGCTGTTGAGTTATATGTCAAGTCAAGAGAAAACCAATATAAATGTTTGCCTTTGCATGTTATTTCCCTCCAAAAAGTGTGTCATATTTTTCTTGTATGTCAAAACCTCAAGGTAAAAATGCATGACTTCTAGTCTTCAAACATAGTTTCATTGGCAAAACTATGTTTACAAATTTTTCAATATAGCCATAACTCCTACATCTAGTGTCTAAATATAGCCATTCAACCACTCAAATTGAAGGGAAAATGTCATTTGAAAACATTCAAGGGGTGAAATTTTATAAATCCCATAACTTATAATAGATATTTTTAAAATAAAACTTTAAATATTTTTAAACCTTATATTAGTGATATTTTATGTAGAATTTATCTCACAAAACATTATTACAATCATAATTACTCTCTTAATAAACTTTAAAGTTAGATATTCATGTGGTCTTTTAGTATTAAAAAATTTTGGGGTTTATTATTTTTGCATAATATTTTCTTTGAGAATTATTTAACAGAAAAAATTTGTATTAAAAATACTAACCAAATATAAACATGCTGCACATATTTATTTTCCAGTGCACTATCTAGCATGGTGGGAGAGTTTTCTTGCAAAGCAAGAGAAGCTGGTTGAAGAGTTCAGGGATAACACATTTTAGCTACAACATACATTTATGTGGCACGAGAGTGGCCTTAGTGAAAGGAGTGACAATGTTGTAGCTGGTTGGTGTCAACGATGTGCCAATTTCTACAGAGTTATTTTGTCTTATTCATGGAGAAACAAGGGAAATATATGTTGGTCCCATGAAGATCACAAAGCGTCGACAACAAGAGAAAAAAATGTGGGAAGGAAATGTAAATGAGCTTAGTGGAGGGTAAGTGAGGGCATAATGATTGCAATTCTTGCTACTATAACGATGAAAATCATAATCCATTTTGGGTTGCAAAAGTCAGAAATGTTTTCAAAGAGCAGGATGCATTGAATGGAAACATGCAATTTTTTACTATTTCTAAAGAAGGAGAGTGCAATTAAGGAATTATCATAGCCTGGTGAGGGTCTCTAGGTCGCTATCTTCTGCTTTTCTTCTCAACGTTAAGTGTGTAGCTATTGCTGTCACCTTCACTGGAGAGGTTCGTAAATGAGTAGGTCTGAGCATGAGCATGGGCGTAGTTGCAACCCCAGAACTAACCACATTAGCCACTAAGTTTAGGCATTAATGAAGCCATTAGGTGAGCCAACCCCTTGTTCTGAGAAAATCGAATCTGAGCACCTAACTGAAGCTTCTGTGCAATTGGCGGTGGCATGTTTTCTCGCTTGCATCTTCTGAGTTTTTATTTGGGGAGACGGGTGAAGCTGAGCGGTGGTGAAGAGCCTTGGCCAAGGTGGTAGATGTGGACGTCGTGCTCAAACGGTGATGGGCCTTGTTTGAGGTGGTGGATGTTCTACTCTGAGACTTGTAAGTGACAGCCCCTCCTTTTAGTGAGCGGCGAGCAAAATAACACCGCCATCAAGCTAACCTCATGGTAAGTCCTTCAACATGGCGACGGCTAGGCAGCACCTACTATAGTAGTAGCCCTCTCAAATGTCAGCGCATAAGTGCGTCCTTCGACACTGAGGAGGAGTTCTACTTCAGCATTGGTGGCCGAGCATACGAGCCATCTGTAAGCTATCATTGGCTTTATCTTTCTTTTATTTCTACCTTGGCAAGCTTGTAAATGCAGCAATGGTGCAACTATAAGCCATTAGCTCTAGTCCATAAGCCAAGGAGATTAAAGTTTGTTATTTTTTCTCTTAGCCTTCAGCCACTTTATCACTCTTATCAAGCTTGCACTCACAAACACCCTATTGGGTCTCATCATGCACAAAATCTCTTGTTCTCATTGCCCCATGGAGGAGGTATGGTATGCAGAGAAGCATCAAGCATGTTGAAGGAACATCTATGTGCAAACCACTTAAGCAAGGGTGGCAACCTTGTTTTGATCATTGTGTGAGAATGGTCAAGGTGAAAAGCATGTGGAAACAATGGCATGTATCTCCAAAGCATGTCAACTACAAGAGGTCAAGCAAGCACAAAGAGTGGGATGCACCATCATTAAGGTGTACATCTTCATCGACATCAAATAAAGACTTAGATGGCATCATTGTATTAGTCTCTAAGGCTCTAGGAACATAGTTGTAAGTCTTAGATAACCACACCACCATGAACATTCTTGTAAGCCTAACGTTATAAAGACAAGTTTTTATTTTCATATGTCCAATACCACCCATTCCAAGCACACTTTTTCATGGCTGGTATGGAGGGGGGGGAATTAAGATATAGGCCTTGAAGCCTTAGTGAACAAGGGTGTAGAAGGTATGTGGGTGTGAATGGTCCTAAGGGAGCCACCTAACCCTAGGCCACTAGCAAGCCTATTTAAAGGCACATTCCAAAGGCATTTGTATGAAGCATGGTGCAAAGGCCAAGTTGTATAGGCCAAGTTGTATACATAAGCAACTCAATAAACAAGATTTTTTCTTGTATACGTGTGAGCTCCTCTCCTTGTGTTTTGTGTGAGCTTTCATCTCCTTATCTCCTTCTCCTCCACTTGACCTTGTGCAAGCTCTCAACACCAATGTAAATCTTCTAATATGGTATCACAGCCTGGTGAGGGTCTGTAGGTCGCTATCTTCTGCTTTTCTTCTCAACATTAAGTGTGTAGCTACTGCTCTCACCTCAGCTGGAGAGGTTCATAAATGAGTAGGTCTGAGCATGAGCATGGGCGTAGTCGCAACCCCAGAACTAACCACATTAGCCACTAAGTTTAGGAATTAATGAAGACATTAGGTGAGCCAAGCGCTTCTTCTGAGAAAATCGGATCTGAGCACCTAACTGAAGCTTCTGTGCAACTGGAGGTGGCATGTTTTCTCGCTTGCATCTTCTGAGTCTTTATTTGGGGAGGGGTGAAGCTGAGCGGTGGTGAAGAGCCTTGGCCAAGGTGGTAGATGTGGACGTCGTGCTCGTCAAACGGTGATGGGCCTTGTTTGAGGTGGTGGATGTTCTACTCCGAGACCTGTAGGTGAAAGCCCCTCCTTTTAGTGAGCGACGAGCAAAATAACACCGCCATCATCAGTAGTTTACCTCGTGGTGGTAAGTCCTTCAACACGGCAGCGACTAGGTGGCACCTACTATAGTACTAGCCCTCTCAAAATGTCAACGCATAAGTGCGTTCTTCAACACTGAGGAGGAGTTCTACTTCAGCATTGGTGGCTGGACATACGAGCCATCTGTAAGCTGTCATTAGCTTTATCTTTCTTTTATTTCTACCTTGGCAAGCTTGTAAATGCAGTAATGGTGCATCTATAAGCCATTAGCTCTAATCCATAAGCCAAGGAGATTAAAGTTTGCTATTTTTTTTCTTAGCCTTCAGCCACTTTATTACTCTTATTAAGCTTGCACTCACAAACCCTATTGGGTCTCATATAACCAACATGCACAAAAGCTCTTGTTGTAATTATGGAGTAGACACTGCCCTTGACCAATCTATAAGGCAAGTGGTAAGACGCTCCCTTTCCCTTTCCCTTTCCCATATAAATCTACCTCATAACCATTACTCTAAGGAATTCGCTCATTGCCCATGGAGGAGGTATGGTATGCAGAGAAGCATCAAGCATGTTGAAGGAATATCTATGTGCAAACCACTTAAGCAAGGGTGGCAACCTTGTTTTGATCATTGTGTGAGAATGGTCAAGGTGGAAAGCATATGGAAACAATGGCATGTATGTCCAAAGCATGTCAACTACAAGAGGTCAAGCAAGCACAAAGAGTGGGATGCACCATCATTAAGGTGTACATCTTCATCGACATCAAATAAAGACTTAGTTGGCATCATTGTATTAGCCTCTAAGGCTCTAGAAACATAGTTGTAGGTCCTAGATAACCACACCACCATGAACATTCTTGTAAGCCTAATGTTATAAAGGCAAGTTTTTATTTTCATATGTCCAATACCACCCATTCCAAGCATATTTTTTCATGGCTAGTATTGAGGGGGGGTGAGCTTCTCTCCTTGTGTTTTGTGTGGTTGTGAGCTTTCATCTCCTTATCTCCTTCTCCTACTCGACCTTGTGCAAGCTCTCAACACCAATGTAAATCTTCTAACATTCCCATCTCCTCTTGAAGACTTTGAAATTCTAGATCTATGGGAAGATAAGATTCAGTCTCCTTGGCTTTGTCAAAGCACAATGATACGGCTCTAGGGGCTTCAATGAAGTTCTCTGTCACCTCGGTGTCCAACTTTTAAAAATCCTTTTTATGTTCATTGTCCACATTGAGTATACCTCTAGCAGCTTCACAACCATCTGCTACTATAATTGCGAGGCAATAATCCGCCCTTAAATTATAAGCTTTTTTATATGGGAGAGAAGGATATAATTCCTAGAATTTATAAGAAAGGAGGGCAGCCGAGGGATGACGAAGTTGGATTTTAAGGGCGCTCCATGCACAGATGATCCCTCATCAATAACAGTGGATGCCTTAAACTCTACCACATTGAAGGCACTCCTCATCACCAGAAACCAAGTCCATAACCTCCTCATCTTTAGATTCAATCTCTGTGACACAAATGATGCATGTGAAACCTTTGACCCTTCTGAACTTTCAGCTCATCCTTTGTGTAGTCCTCTTTGTCTGCATGAAGAAATAGAGAAGCAAAAAACCCAAAGCAGTACTCAAGAACCTTACACTTTTTCTTATGCATAGGGCAGCTGTCAAGACAAGTATTTATTCTTTTATCTTCTAAATAGGTATCCCACCTTCCTGACATGCTGAGGAGAGGGCAAAGCTTGACATCTAGAAGACATTCATCGTGCCCAGCTCTCCTTAGCAAATTGAATAGATTTTCATTAGCACTAGGCTCGTCTTTTATCTCTTCAAGTGTATCTATATCTTCCACAGGATCATAACAATGAACCCCTTGTTCTTGCTGCTCCATGGTCGATTTGCCTTCCACGGCATGAGAGAAGGGGGACCGAAAGGAACCGAAATACGATATCGCATGGTGAACCAAAAAAAAAAAGATAATCAAAGGGCCTTTCACGGCGCAAGGAAGGGGAACAACAATAATTGATCAGACTATATCACACCGTGAATGGAAAAAAAATGAAATTTAAGCAAGGCACGAGCATATATAGACATTTTTTGGGCTGATGTCATCAATGTACGTAGAGTGTACGATCGACATCATCAAAATGTACGTCTAAATGCCACGTGTAGGGATAATGTCGTCAAAGTGTCCATTGAATCGCCACGTGTAGGACTTACATCATCTTCATCATCATCATGATGTCATCTTTGTCTATAAAAAGGAGAAAATATTTATTTTTTTTTCGGGTTCCATTGACAGCGCTAGAGCCATCTTTCTCCACTATAGAATTTCCCTTATCGCTCTGTGGATGGAAGAAAGTCAATTTTGCCTCCTCACTTGGTGGATAGCAGGCACTCATTTGTCAACAACGCGATATAAACCATCCTCTAGAATTGATTTTGCAGTATCACTCTGTGGACAAATGCGTGGGATTATTTTTCCATCGACGACACGAGTACAATAATCCTCCTACAGGTTGGAAAGTCGTTTTTATCAATCCATGGACGGCAAGCATGGTACATATGAAGCATACCCAAAGGATGGTGTATCCTGATCCCTCCCTTCTAAAACAATAAGATCTAGAACCTTAGCCTCCTCAAGCTCAAGCATCTCAACCACCATTAGAAGAAAAACAACCATTAAAGGAAGGAAAGGTAGAGGAAGATAAAAAAAACAAAGGAAACTAATATATCCAAGGCTAGAACTTTCCTTGAGAAACAAAGGAGATTGTTTGTGAAGATAAGGAAAGCAAAAGAGTCTCCAAACCTTATCATCCCTAAGGCACCACTCCTAATAATTGTAAGGGATGTAAGTGACAGTATCAAATGAACGGGAAATTATAGATGGCAGAGCATTAGAGTGGCATGTCTACAAGAAGCTTGTGAAGACTTCCTTATAGACTTTATGAATGATAGCTTCATATGTGCTGCCCATGCAAGAAAAGTCACTTTGATGGAAAAAGACATGACAGTTGTAAGCAGGGTGAGGTACAGGTTTGACAAATTTCTTCATCCCTTGCCAATGAGGGATAGGAAAGCCTTTGAGATCCGCACAATTCCCCCAATATTGAAAAGGAAATCAAAGGCAGAGAAAATAAAAGTAGAAGAAGTCACTACCCCTAGTCCTCCCAAAAAGAAAATAAAGTTGGTTAGGAAATCGAAGCCAGTCGACAAGATGAGTTCTGAGGAGGAGGAGGAGGAGGAGAAGGAAAATGAGAATATCTCACATGTGCATGATAGCTTAGAGATCCTAGTGCAGTTGGAGAACGTTAATTCTGAGAGGCTTGCCCAAGTACCAGGGCAACTTATTTGCAATGTTGGCACAATGGAGGAAGAAGAGTACCTCTATATTGTGCCTGGGGACATATACATGCTTGTAGAGAAGGATAGGGAGATCAATGACATTGTTGTTCTCATGTGTTTAAGGTATGATAAAGTGTTGTTCTCATGTGTTTAATGTATGAATATTTTTTATTTTTTTATAAACTCTTGCAAGGCACTTATTAATAAGGAATTTCCTCCAAATCAAGCCAATGATATATTCATTTGTGATCCCTCAATTTCGCCAAGCACTGATAGATATGAAGAAGAAGACTTCTGAGCTCGCATCCTATTTCAAGACAATGAAAAATAGGAACAATTGTTTGGGGTTCGTCTTTAACTGAAGGCTTCTTATGTGTTTACTATATGACATATGTGTTTCTTTTAAGGATATTGAATTTCTTAAAGATTCCTTTTACTTTTTTCCAATGGAACACTGGAGTGCTTGTGTTATCAATATTCTGAAAGAAGTTTTATTTTTATGAATAGCCTGACTGGCATGCATGGGCAGATTAAATTGTAAGTAGTTCTCTCAATAATTTGAATATTGTTCTTCTTCTTACTAATTTTCATACTTTATTTTTCCTTGCTTTTTTGTATGTAATCATATATAATTTAATTTTTAATAGGGCATGTAAGAGAGCTATTGTAGCTATTGAAGACAAATATCCGGATTTGAAAAAGGAGGCAAAGCATAAGTTTCTAAATCAACCAATTGCTTTACAAAAGGATTCTACCTCATGTGGATGGCATGTTATTGCCAATGTGTGGAAATTTCTTTTGTCTAAGTATACTCAGATTGATAATAGTGTAGGTTACTTATGTCAAACTAAACCCACTATTTTTGCTTTAAATCCTTACCCAATTTTTCAACTTATATTCTATAGTTCCAGGTTCTTAAATCTGAGAAATTTTCTTAATTTGGCAGACTCTTGGATCTCATGAATTTTGGATGTGGAGTTTTCGTGCAAGAGAAATCAATATTATTTTGAATAATTCAATTACTCCTAAAGATCCAAACTCTCCACTCCCAAGTCAAGCCTCTCTATCTAAGAAGAAGAAGAAAAATGCATGTGCATTCCCCACCACTGAAGCATTTTATGTTTAAGCAAGGAAATCCACATAAAGAAACCAAGGGTAATCCTCAATAACAAGGCACTCCTAGAAGAGGTACTAGACCAGGAAGTACCTTAAAGAAAATTGGTTTTGTCAGGAAGCCACCTGAGGGTCCTTGAATGTGTTGGCAAGAAAACTAAGAAGAAACTTCAATTTTCTAGTAAGAATAACCAGAAGCAGTCAAAAGAGAAGAAGGGCATGGAGACAAAGGCAAAGAAGGATATGGAGACAAAGGAAAAGAAGGACATGGGGACAAAGGAGGAGACAAATCCAGAGGAGATGAAGGAGACAAAACTAGAGGAGACAAAATAGAAAGCTTCATTCCTCCCTATTTATCATGTCTTTATCATTATAAATGTTTGTAAATTTTCTTCTAATTTTATCATCTTTTTTGTAATGATTGAGAAATCCTCTTCTAATTTTATCATCTTTTTTGTAAAGATTGAGAAATCCTCTTCTCATTTTATCATGTTTTGTTCTCAGAACACATTTGATATTCCAACAAGCTTTAATTTCATACCTTTAATTTTTCAAGGTAGGAACATGGTGAGTTTGTAATGGGCTGGCTATGGTTTTGAGATATTGTGCCACAATTGCCTTCAAATGTCATCTTGTGACTTAAGTACATCTCTAAAAGGAAAATGTTCTAACTCTAAAAGGACTTCATAAAAACTCCAAAGGCACAACAATTACAAGACAAAAAATTTAATTGATGAATTACATAAGTGAATTTACAAAATTGGTTTGAGTGGAGCCCAAGAGTCTAAGGAAAATATTATAATTCTAAACATACTTCATAAAAAAACTCCAAAGATTTCTTATTAAGTCATGCTTATACCATCAGATTCCCAATCAGCATCTACCAAAGTCTTCGACTCCATTCATATTTGAATCTTTCTATTCTTCACCTTGAACTGTGCCCTACTTATATCCTCACTTCCCATGATATTAAGGTGCTCCCTAATATTTAGGAGGCTCCAATGCCTGCTTGCATTTACAATTTCCACCACACCATTGGGAAACCTAATGCATATGTCAAGAGGCAAAACAACTTATCCTTGCAATGGAACCCAACTACTATTTTGTTCATCCACCGTTCGTAAATAAAAGAGGATGTATAAGGTAGCACAAGCTTTAAGATACCGAAATGCAACACTGGACTCTACTGTATTGCACTTGAATGTATCATCCAAGTTATGCTCCCCCTCTACAATGTTCCACTGCTCTCAAAGAAAGGCAACCATGTCATCACCTAGTACTTTCTTGCACACAAACAGGGTAGGTGTTTATGAGAAAGTAAATTGATTGAACATCTTAGAGAAAAAAGATGAATTGGGCATACCTAGCTGAGACCCACAAATCGAGATGGCTTTACAAATGTCAAAGATCCTTGTATGTCACAAAGCATCTTCTATTTCATGACCATAATCGTCCAAGCATGAGGGGTTGGACATTCAACAGAAGAGAGGGGAGGAGATGTAATGATCTCTAGCTTACCAAACCCACCATCATGCATTGGCACCACATAGGAGTGCCAGTAAAAGAAGATCTTTTCCTTAATAAGGTCTACACTAGTTTTACAAGAAAATAGTGCCTCACCAATTGCTACATGGAGTGCTTGAAATATTCTGGTAAGGCTTCGTAATGGTTGCTCCCCTACGAAGGTGGAAGGAAAAATATTTGCAACCCAAAAATTGTTGAGAGTCTTGATATCCCAAGCTCATCTACATCTTCATCGGCAGTACATCATGAGCTTGAGAGGGGCTGTTGAGATTCAAGCTCGATGTCAGTGTGAGCCAGCTATGCTATGTGCTGGTAGATTAGGTAGGAACATGTGTGAGACATAAATGACCATGTGTCCAGCTGGTCATAGTATGTGGACATTAGCTAGGGTTAGATGAGTGTGGACACAACTCATAGTGTGTTGTGTGGATTATGGATTATGGCATTATGCTTTGTGTGAGAGTGGAGATGGCTTCCCTCTATGGTTAGGGTTTGCAATATACATTAGGGTTTGCTCCTGTGTGTGTGTCTCCTCCCCCTCTACCGTTCTTTCAACATGGTATCAGAGCCTTGTGCTGTTTATTAGGGTTTATGAGTGAGTGAGTGAAGAGGGAGAAGAAGCTGTGAAGAGAAGCTGTGAAGCTTGCCATTGGAGCTGTGAAGCTTGGAGCACACCAAATACTATCAGATCTGAGAGCTTGGCCTACCGAGAAAGGTCCTCTAAACATCCTTGAGCGGATTGCAGGTGATACAGGCAAAAACAAAGCAAGTTAGAGCAAATCAAAGCAAAGCAAAATTCTGGTTTTTGAAAGCTTTCCATTAAAGCTTGAAAGCAGTGATGTATGGTGGAAATACATGCAAATCTGGCAAAAGACACATGTATTTGACAAAGAGGGATGTATTGGCAACCCATATGCAAGCCTTGAACAAATTTTGGAGCAATTTACATGCATTTGATTGAGTGAAAAACTCTGGTTTTTGAGCTCTCACAAAACAGAGAAAAAGGAGTCAAAATTTGATGCATTTGGAGTGTGTTTTTGGCAAAAATCCAACCATTGATGGATTGCACACATACCTAGGAGTGTTGGGGACTTGATTACCTCATCATTTAGCATTACAACCACTCCCAAAACCCTCTACAGCAGGCGGCGCTGGCTGGACAGCAGAAACAGAGAAGATTTTGACATTTTTACTGTGGAGGACCAAATTACACCACCTTGGTGCTTGATACATTCCACAATTGATTTAGAAATTAGTTGCTACACACATTGGAGAAGAGGGCTATGTGATTGGTTTGGTCAATTATGCCTAATTGAGCTGATTAAACAGGCTGTCCACTGGTTGCAGAGAAACAGAGCAATTTTAATTGAGCAATTAATCTTTGGTCTTATACAATTGGACAAATTCCTCTTACATGGAGTTGATGGACACTATTGCTAAGCTAATGAATGCCTGGTTGCTCAATTTGGACAAATATTGAAGAAATTAGAGTCAATTTACTACTGGTTTTTCTGGTTTTTCCCAAAACAGAGATAGGGGTTTTCAAAAATTGATATGTACACATGTCAGATGGTGTTGATACTCTACATTGAGGTTGTTTAGGTGTCAATGCAAGTTTTCCATACTTGATTGCACCACTACATTGTGATTTGGAGCCTTGGAAAGCGCATCAAAGCAGGGTATCCCGGACTGCGTGAGACAATTCATCTTGGATGCATACAGGTTGATTTTCTACATCAAATTTGGAGTTTGTTTAGCTACCTTGGAGTATCTGGAACATTCATTGGAGTGTGGTTGAGCTAAGGAAGGCTCATTTACAGATTTGAAGTGTGCGGAAGGTGTATGCATTGAGAGCAAACATGTCGGATAATCCAGTACAGATTGTTGGTGAAAAGCTGGATAGGAAGAACTTCTAGGCATGGAAGTACAAGATAAAAAGTTTCTTGAAAGGAAAAGGATTTTGGAATCTCATTACAGGTGCTGAGCCAGAGCCTGAGCTACCTCGACAACCTACATAGCAGTAGGTTATTGCTCATAAGCAATGGTCAGAGAGAGCATTCAAAGTGCTGCATTATCTGTCTATATGTATTTCTGATGCTATGCTCATACACATACAGGATGCTGAGAATCCCAAAGATGCATGGGATACTTTGGTCACGATGTTTGATACAGATACGAGTGCTCGTCGCAAGTCTCAGTTGCGAGAGCAAATACATAATGTGAAAAGGAATAAAAGGAGCATACATGATTATGTGCAAGAAATCAAGAAGTTTGCAGATGCATTGGCCACAATAACTGCCCCCATGCCTGATGATGATTTGGTGGATATTACCTTGCGTGGTCTTGGCAAGGAATACAAATCTTTTGATACATCCATCTCGGTTCGGAGTATAGGTTTACCAGACTTTGATGAGTTGGTTTCCCTCTTACTTGTTGAGAAAATCAAACTCAGTGATTCATTTCTAGATGCATCTACTTGCCATGATGATGGCAGAAATTAGGCTTTCTATTCTCAGAGAGGCTTTAGAGGCAGGGGGAGATTCGCATCATGTGGACGTGGTGGTAATGGTCGTGGATGGCAAGATAGGCCTCCACAACAAAATTTTCAGCCTTCATATGGTGCTCGAGGTGGTCGTGGATATGCACCTCAGAGAGGCAGAGGTAACGCCCGCCGTGGTAGAGGACGTTGGCAAGGCCAACAAAATTCTATGCAAGATGTGGAATGCCATTATTGTGGCAAATTTGGACATATGGTGAGAGATTGTTTCCGCAAACAGAATGATTTGAGAGGGGGTATAGCACAATGTGGTGGTCATTATGGTGGCAATTATGCACAACATGGTGGAAACTATGCATCAAGCGCAGTAATGATGGCACTGCAAATCATTTGTTTGCTATGAAGCATGTTGTGGGTTCTATGACGACAAATGCTGAGAATGATGACACATGGTATATGGACTCAGGAGCATCAAACCATATGACTTGTCATGGTGAATGGTTTGAGCATATGAAGCCTATGGATGTGAAAGGCTATGTGGAGACAGGTGATGATACCCAGCATGTCATTACACATGTTGAAAGTGTACCATTGGTTATGCACAATGGTCAAACAAAGTCTATGTCGGATGTATTATACGTGCCTTCTATCACAAAGATCTTGGCCTCAGTTGGTCAAATGGTGGAACAGGGATTACAGGTTCGTTTCAACGAGCATGGATGCTTCGTTGAAGATTTCAAACATGGATGTAGAGTAATTGGTAAAGGCAAGAAAGAAGGCAGATTGTTTAAGCTGGATGCTGGAATTCCTGAGCTAAAATTAGCCATGTTCTCCAAAAGTAAAGATGTGGTACAGGACATTGATATGTGGCATAAGAGGATTGGACATGTCAATATACAGAGATTAAAGAACACGCAAACAAGAGGCATTGTCAGTGGATTGCCTAGATTCAAATATGATGGAAATATGCATGTTTGTGAAGCCTGTCAGTTTGGAAAGCAGGCAAGATTGAGGTTTCCTAGAGAAGGAAATATGAGTAGCAAGCCACTTAAGATAGTACACAGTGATGTATGGGGTCCTGCACAAAACCCATCTATCAAAGGCAGTTTATACTATGTTACATTCATAGATGATTTCAGCAGGATGACAAAAGTTCATGGATTTCAAAGCTTTTGCAGAAAAGCAATATGACTGTTGGATTAAATGTTTGAGAACAGATGGAGGTGGTGAATACACCTCAAAGGCTTTTGAGCATTTCTTGAGGAAGCATGGAATAAGAAGACAGTTGACTTGCAGGTATACACCCTCGGGGGGGGAGGGGGGGGTCACTCACAAAAAAATGTGAATATAGAAATATATTTACATAAGGGTATGATTTAAAATTTTTCCAAAAAAATTTACAGATTCATAAAGAAAAGGGAATATTATATAGATTTAAAAATTCACAAATAAGGGATTTAAAACATAGGCCTTGAACACACACGATAGGGATATTTTACATATAGTGACCCCCCCGAGTATACACCTCGGCAGAATGGTGTGGCTGAGAGAAAGAATAGAGTCATATGTGAAGTGGCAAGGGCAATGCTCAATGAAAAGAGCATGCCAGATTACTATTGGGCAGAAGCATGTGCTACTGCAGTGTATATACTGAACAAAACACCTACAGAGCAGCCATTCATGGAAGCATGCCAGAGATGCGGCTTACAGGTTACAAGCCAGACATTGGACACCTCAAAGTTTTTGGATGCATAGCTTATGTACATGTGCCTGATGAAAGAAGAAGGAAGTTGGATCCTAAGGCATAGAAATGTGTATTTGTTGGATATGCACAGGATCGAAAGGCATACAAATGTTATAACCCACAAACTAGAAAAGTGGTCATCTCACGAGATGTGGTGTTTGATGAGCTTGCTAGTTGGTACAAAGCAAAAGATGAGGGAGTCATTGAGTCACTTGAGGCTGATGTGCCTGTGAACTTGCCACAAGCAAGTTCTAGTTCTACTACTATGTCTGGGCCAGCAGCAGCAGCAGAGGCTGAGAGTAGCAGTGTACGTCCATGGTCAGGACGTTTGAGGCATGAGAGTGTGAGCACTAGGAGTAGTGCTATGGACAAAGGAAAGAAGAAGGTCGAAGGAATTGGAATCACAGGTTATGAGTCATCTAGTTCAGAGAGTTTGGATGAGGAGCTTGGCATACCTGTTTTACGCACACCTGGTGCTAGGCAGGATAGATATGTGCCACCACATGCTAGAGTTACAAGTGTACAGAGTGACCCGCATGCTTTGCGAAGATCCCAGAGAGTCAGATATCCAGTGATGTGATAGATATCCAATGACAGATTGACATATCGAGATTTTGCTATGCACTATGCATATATGACATCTATGGTGAAGCATGTGGAACCTACATGCTATACAGAAGCTATTGGAGAGCATGTATGGGAGAAAGCAATGGATGTTGAGATGGACGCATTGGTCCATAATGATACATGGGATTTGGTTGCATTACCAAAGGACAAGAATGTTATTGGATGTAAATGGGTTTACAAAGTGAAGTGCAAATCTGATGGTTCTATTGAGAGACATAAAGCAAGATTGGCAGCAAAGGATTATGCACAGACCCAAGGTTTGGACTATGATGAAACGTTTAGTCCAGTGGCTAAGATGGGCACAGTGAGAGCAGTCATTGCTATGGTTGCAGCTAATGGCTGGGAAATGCATCAAATGGCTGGGAAATGCATCAAATGGATGTCAAGAATGCATTTCTGAATGGAGATCTACAAGAGGAAGTGTATATGGCACAGCCAGAAGGGTATGTACACCCAAGATATCCCACTCACGTATGCAGATTGAAAAAGGCATTGTATGGTCTGAAGCAAGCACCTCGTGCTTGGAGTGATAAGATGAGCAGATATCTTATCTCACTTGGTTTTCAGATTTCTACAACAGATTCTTCACTCTATGTGAAGAAGACAGAGCATGGGATTGTTTTACTCGTCATCTATGTGGATGACTTGATTATCACAGGTGATCATGGTGCAGATGTGATGCATGTTAAGAAAGCTTTGAGTGGGCAATTTGACATGAAAGATCTTGGTGAGTTGAGATACTTTCTTGGAATTGAAGTGGTAAAAGATCATGCAGGTACATGGTTAGTACAGCGCCAATATGCATTGGATATGTTGGCAAAGTATGGCATGACAGGGTGTAAGCCTATGAGTACACCTTTGGAGCAAAATGTGAAGTTACGGGCTGATTATGGCGAGGAATTGGATGATCCTTCTATGTACAGGAAGATGGTTGGTAGTCTCATATACATGACTATCACACGCCCGGATTTGAGTTATGTTGTGGGGCTAGTCAGCCAGTTTATGCAGAGCCCCAGAAAACCTCATTTGGGTGCAATGAGATGCATCATGAGATATGTGAAGACCACTGCACATTATGGTCTACTTTATGAGAGTGGTAAAAGCTTAGACATACATGGCTACACAGATGCTGATTGGGCAGGTAGCGCATATGACAGGAGGTCTACTAGTGGATATGCTTTTACACTTGGAAGTGCCGTGGTGAGTTGGAGTAGCAAGAAGCAACCTACAGTTGCTTTATCCAGTACAGAGGCTGAATACAGGGGTGCAGCCATTGCTACTTGTGAGGCTATATGGTTAAAGAGTCTCTTGACAGATTTATGTGAGCCTATTGATGGCAAAGTTGTCATTCATTGTGACAACATGAGCAGTATACAGCTGGCAAAGAATCCAGTGTTTCATGCGAGGACCAAACACATAGAGGTCCATTATCATTTTGTCAAAGAAAAGGTGCTGGATGGTACAGTTAATCTTCAGTATGTGAAGACTAATGAGCAGGTGCTGATATCTTCACAAAGCCACTTAGCAGGGAAAAGTTTGAGTACTTCCGTATGTTGGGAGTACATGGGATGAGCTTGAGGGGGAGTGTTGAGAGTCTTGATATCCCAAGCTCATCTACATCTTCATCGGCAGTACATCATGAGCTTGAGAGGGGATGTTGAGATTCAAGCTCGATGTCAGTGTGAGCCAGCTATGCTATGTGCTGGCAGATTAGGTAGGAACATGTGTGAGACATAAATGACCGCGTGTCCAGCTGGTCATAGTATGTGGACATTAGCTAGGGTTAGATGAGTGTGGACACAACTCATAGTGTGTTGTGTGGATTATGGATTATGGCATTATGCTTTGTGTGAGAGTGGAGATGGCTTCCCTCTATGGTTAGGGTTTGCAATATACATTAGGGTTTTCTCCTGTGTGTGTGTCTTCTCCCCCTCTAGCGTTCTTTCAACAAAAATAAGATCATTAAACATGAAAGATGTCTCCTTTCTTCCCTATGATACTTACAGTTGCATGGAAATTGAGTTTGTTGGCGAAGATGGATGTCTCGTGCCATGTACACATGTTGTACAATGGCCACTAGATCTCCATTGCTCGATATTTTGAATCCATATAAATGACCCTTCCAATATAAATGACCCTTCCAATGACGTTCCATCACATCTCGTCGAACTCGGTGCGGACCAATAGCAATAGGCTATAGGAAAACCTAAGAACCCTTGCAAAATTCCCATCTCGCCCAAGCACCATCATCGTCCCTCTTGTTGTAGAACGAGATCTCCTCAATCTCATATTTTGGTCTTCTTCCTGGTGCGGCCATATCAACTGTGAAGCTATAGTAGTGAGATTAGGGTTGGGCTAATGAGATAGAGAAATAGAAAGTGAAGATGCTATGCAAATTAGGGGTTCGAGCTTGATGGATATTGAAGAGATGGAAGAAGAAGGGAGGAAAGTTAACAAGAGTTTAATTTGGACGTTCAAGAGGGAAAGCAGACTTGAAAATGAAATTTTTAACTATAACGAAATTTGAGATGGGTTTCTGGGGGGGAAAGTGACTGTTTTGGGAAATCTTGAAAATTTAAAAATTTTAAGGGGTTTTTTGAGCCACGAGAATGGTGGGACCACACCTACCCTAACCCCCCTACTTTGTGAAAGGGACAAGTGTAATTATTAGTGCTGAAAGCCTAGTCCCTCTCCCTACTGCCTAGTCTCTCTTCCTATATTCAAAGGAGATCAAATGTGCACAATCCTCTATTCCTATTGGTCCATTGCTAATTACTTTCATTAGCAAAAGGCCTAAAATATGTTCAAATGCCCCCTAATGACATGTGCTCAAATAATAATTATAATCACACTATTTTCTTTACATTGTAGTGTTCTTGTATCTTATGCATAATCAATGGCTTTAAATATGTGCTAAAATAATCATTATAATCACACTAGTAAGGTTTGGTGACTTTGATTATGTCACTTTGTAGAGATAGAGTGTCAAGAGGCAGATTGATATCGTGCATGCGCATGAGTCTGTGAAATTCAAGTATAGAAACTTGTATGGATTTTATGGACCCGTGCCTTGAGTTTGTATTATGTAATCTCTTTAAAGTTTTGGGACCTATGTGTGTGGTATTTATTGAGAGTTTTTTTACTGTTTGGTTTCTTTAAAGTGTAATTTTAATAATGGTATTCAAGGTGGTGGCTATATTCATTTAGTGCTCCAAATAATATTGCAATGAGAGCATGTAAATTGTGAAATTATTGTATGGGAGATTTACTTTGGTTGTTTTATGAAGCTTATAATAATGGTAAATCAAGTGGTTTAAGTACACATTGTTATGTTAATTTCTAATTGTTTAATGAAAATGGAATTCGAGAATTGCTTCCTTTATGAGTTACTTTATACAAGTTGAAGATAGTGTGAACAACATGGCTAGCTTTGTTTAGTGTTCCAAAAACATTTTTTAAAAATCACATAGTATTTTTGTGAATCTTACTTCAAAAAATGGTATTTACTCAAAAAATAATATCTTCTCGCTTGGGTTTGCTTGCTCATTCTAGGACCGTGTCAGTCCCAAGCTACTCAATGTTCTCACTACCTCCATATGTTCATAGCATGGCAATATTGAATTTAAATTGAAGAAATAAAACAATAAGTTTTATTGATGATATTCCAAGAAGCTAAGAAACCAAGGCTACACTTCCCTCACTTTATTATAAGGTTTGAGAATGGAACCAACATTAAAGAAGGAATGCTCGAGTTACACATAAAAGATCACACCAACTTGTAGTTGCATAAATCATGTAGGACCCAACTTCATAGATGATTCTTTCACCTTAATTATTATCAATCCTTCCCTTTCTCTCATAGCATGGTAATATTGCAATTCAAAAACATAAAAATAACAAGTTTTATCCATGATGTTAGTATCCCCGATTGTGTCAAGCAGTTAGAAAGAGACCATGAGAGGGAAGATCCTATGAGCAAGGATATACTTCCGTTCACTTTAGTGTAAGGATTGAGAATGGGACCAACATACAAGAATAAATGCTCAATATTTCACATAAAACATCATGGCAAGTAGTTGCAATAATCTTGTGAAATCCTTCATTGAGGAAAAAACATAAAACAACAAGTTTTATTGATGATTCCAGTATCCTTAAGTGCCAAGAAGCTAGGAAGAGACCATGAGGAACAAGCTCTATTTCCAACCGTTGTATACCTTCAAAAGAGTGAGAAAGGCTATACTTCCTTGCACTTTATTGTAGGGATTACAAATGGGACCAACATAAGAGAAGGAATGCTTGGGTTACACATAATGTTGAGAAATGTGGGTGATATAGCATCCATATATCCTTAGTGTGAATCTTAGTGAAGGTTGCATATGTTTAAGGTTATTAGAGATTAAGTTTATTAGTGTGAGCTCAATGAAACTCCAAGTGGAATTCCCTTAATCCTAGGCACCTCCCATTGATGTAGGGGAGGTGGAGTAGATGTAGGAGAGGAGAGAATTATGGATCAAGGTGCATCATTCTATGAGGCCTATGTTATGAGGTCTACATGCTCATTTGGAAAATGGTCCCAATCAAATGATATGTTGGTTGGTCAATCATATGGGTAGGCCAACATGGCCAACCCACCATGTCCATATCGACCTTGGGTATTATATGTACACATTAGTTTGGAAGTCTTAGTTTATCATTGAGTTCATTGTGTTTAAGCACTCTTGTAAGAAAGACATCCTCCATCCTCCCTCCGTTCAGAGTCTGTTTAGATTGCCATCAAAACTTCTTACTTGGAGCATACAAACATCATCAAAACTCCTTATTTAGAGCACATGGGTGGGCGAACATCGTCGCCCTCGAGATGGGTAAACATCATTAGCTTGTGATCAATTTTGCAAGCGGTAATATTGTTTACTCTCCACTTGTTTTTTGTAATTCAATGCTTTGTATTGTCTTGATCTTGCTGTCGCTATTGTATATTCTTACATTCCCATCTAAAAAGATGGTTAGCATGCATTGAGCAAGAGAAAGTGAGTAAGAGTGAGCTTCAACTCATCTATGGAGCTAAGCTTAATTTTTGTTTGTGTGATATTTCTATAGTATGCAGTAGACTTTGTGTTTCCTCTTGGCACATTAGGAAGAAAATCTTCAAGAAGGAGCTAAACTTTTCAAGAGTTTCTTCCTACAAGGTTCATGCTCTTGTCTTTAGTGTAGTAGTCAACAATGTCTATAGATCGAGGGGAAAGTTTGTGCGCATCATCTTCTCTTATGAGAGAGCTCTATGTAACACTCTTTTTCCAACTCATAAGGATATCTTCTTCAACAGTAAAAAGGTAGGGTTCTGTTCATATTTCTGCAGCAAAATTTGCCACATTGTCTTTCATTCTATTTATGTGTATGAAGAACCCATTCTATGGGGCTGAAATCAATGAGGGTTTCCCCCCTTTTTTCACTCCTTGCAAAGAGGGAGACTTTTTCAAACCTTTGTGAGAAGACTGAAAAACCTTTGTGCTCATTTCTTTATGTGGGCATTTTCAATTGTCGTATTTAATAGCGTTCCTTTGTAATAATGCCCTAATGTTATAAAAACATTTGTGTTCATTTTTTTGCGTGGGCATTTCAATTGTGGTTTTTCTTTGCATTCCTTTATAATGCCCTAATGTTATAAAAACTTTTGTGTTCATTTTTTTGTGTGGGCATTTCAATTGTGGTATTTCTTTACATTCCTATATAATGGCCTAACGTCATAAAGGGTCTCATCGCTCTTTGTGTGAGTTAACATTTGTGTGTGTTCAAGCCTTTGTGAACATCAAATCAACCTTCTTATTGTCCTCATTTATAAAGCACACCCTTATTTGTAAACACTTTGAGTGATGGCTACAACACATGGTGAGTTAAAGTGTTTCCAACCCGTATTTACTTCCTAGTTCATCATCTTGAAAGTGGATCTATTTCTTGGTAGGGATGTGAGCCATGCATACTTCCTTCTTGATGGTAATTATCTTATGCATTCAATGTATGAGATGGGATTAATTTTCTCATCAAACGACCCTTTGTGAAGACATTTTATGGATCATTTCCTATGTGCATTATCCACTTCTATCACCCTGGCTTCTAGATTATTTAGCCTTACCTAATTCACAACCATTTGCATGGTGAAAGCATGGGGCTTTGTGTACTCTGGGAGGATTGGATCATCATCATACACATGCTCCTTTTGTCTCCCTTGCTCCATCCCCATCTATACACTAGTGGAACTTTGGACTTCAACTATATAGATTGCCATCTTGAAGAACTCTATCGAGTATTTCCACCTAGTTTGTTTTGTTGGTGAGGGGATTTGGTGGCACTACTTGTGAATTGAGCTTCAACCTCCACCCGCAACTAGTCATGACACCATGTCAATCCCTTGCGCACAACTACTAGGGAGGATATGGGTGATTCCAGACCACTTGGATTGGTGAGGGGCATTAGTGGCACTACTCCTCAACTGAGCTTTAACCTCTACACCTAGGAGCATCTAGTCTCATGACAACACACTGCTCCCCTGCACAATTCTTGATCTAGTGTGTGGTCTCTACCAAGGCATATGGGAGATGTCGGACTGCTTGGTCTACTAGCAGCTATAAGAGATGAAGCTCTTGCCTCAAATCTAGCTATAGCTTGCGAGATGGGTTGCTATTGAGGCACTTGAGTATGTTGCCTTATAAACCCTTGGATTGAGCATGTGTCACACCCTTTCTTCTTTACATGATCTGCTAGACTTGTTAGGTGCACACATGCCTACTGCAAAGTGGCTTCTCAGCTTTGTATTTTGTCCTATCCTTGAGCTCCATTCTTACCTTTTTATCCCGCTTTGCCAATCTTCAAAGTTAGCAAACATTTTATTTTTGCTCTCTAGTCCCTTTTGTGTAGCTTTTCGGCAGTTGAGAAAGTCAGCAATCATTTTATTTTTGCTCTCTAGCTCTTTTTTGTGTAATTTTTTGGGCAGTTGAGAAAGCATCTTTGTCTTGTGGTTGGTTGCTTTGCTTATCTCCTTTTTGAGTGTTTTTCTTGTTTCATTGTCCTCCTTTGGCACATGTTCAGTATTGACATGTCACACCTTCCATGTATTCAATGTGGGCTTGAAGTGCAAGTACTTTGTTGGTTTGTTCTTCAAGGCACTTGGTGGTGAGGCCAACACATGCCTCAAATTTGAAGGGTGACCCTATTTTTTCATTTGAAGGGTAAAATATTACTCAGGATTTCTTTCCTTGTATCAAAGAAGGACACACTAAAGGATTTTTCAGAACTTGCCTTCTTAATTATTCAGTTCTACATTGGGCGGTTCATGTCTAGCCTTGAGCACAAGGATTAGAGCACAGCCGTCCATTAGAGGGAAATCCAGTCCGTTGAAATGTGTTGCATCTGGGCCGTTGGATGCGGGTCAATCGCAACCATCAATCGAGATGAGATCAACAACGTTGGATTTCTGCAGATTGTGGCCGTTGAAAGGCAGAAGATCACCACCACCGGTGCATGTTGGCGGTGACGTCCTATAGGTGTGCATGCCTTTGTCCATAAGAGTGACCCTATGTGCATGGGTAGAACAAATGTAACTATTAATAAAAAAAGTCTATAATGAAGTCTTATGCAGCCTCTTAAAGGGCACATATTGCATCGCCAGCCCATCTCATCCCAAGCTTCCATTCATCACACAAATCTGTCTCACAACTCTCATGGAGGTAAGCTTAGGAATGAGTAACTTGACATATTTCTGGGCTTTCCTTATCTCTCTCAGGGCATTCACATGCTGGTTGATTCCCTTTTTCAGTCTTTGCTTTGACAATGTGTTTTCACTTGCTGCGTTCTCTGCCAACCCTAGAGACTTGGTCCAACCCTTTTTGCTGTTTTCTTTGTTCTAGCCATCTATGGCATGTCAATAATCAAATACAGAATGAAATATGAGTTCATATAAGAACCTGCATCATTTGGATTCATACATGCAAGGTAGAACTAGAACATGATATGTACATAATATATGTTCAATTTATTTAAAATGAGAAGAACATTCCTATGTATAGGCAATTTAACTGGTTAGAGATTGGTGTGGGCTAGTGCAAGGAACAAGCATTGTACATGCAATTTAACTAGTTAGAAACCGGTGTGGGCTGGTGGGAGGAATAAGCATTGTATAGGCAATTTGACTAGATAGAGACCGGTGTGGGGACTGGTGGTGGGAATAAGCATTGTATAGGCAATTTGACCAGATTGAGATCTGTCCAAATAGAAACAATTGACGGCATCCAAATGGAGGGCTATGTCAATGGGAGTAAATTGAAAAAATATTTTGGACCATTAACCCAAGAGATGCTTTTGCAAGAACACCTCTTAAAACAACAAAAACAGCTGGCAAAAGAAAAAAATCCAGCAAGTGCAAGACAAAGCTAAGGCTAGGCAAGTCAAAGCTAAAATGCAAAAAGGCCTGATTCATGTCAACATGGAGTCTATAACCCTTGTGGATGAAAGGGATCTAAACATTGAGCCAGCGCACGACTCAAGTTAGGACTCACAACAGCTAAGGGCATTGCAACAAGTGTTGCATTAATAGATACAGGGTCCAGCCACAACTTAATCTCATATGATACTTGGATAGCTTTAGGAAGACGACACCTTGAACACACAGATGCACAAGTTTGTAATGTGCACCTAACAACCACAAAGACCGAAGGGTATTTAAATGTTAATATTTCCATCAGTAATAATCCCTTGGTCAGAAAGGTGTTTGTGATGCCTGCAGGTACAATGGAAGAAGAGATGATCCTAGGACAATCCTATATATGTGCCAACAAGTGCAATATCCAATGGGAAGAAAGAACAACATCGCTGAGCATCGGTGAGAAGGTCATGTCCATACCATTATGGAACTCGGCAAATCAAGGGAAACAAATCACTGTAGAGGCAATACCTCAAAAAACAGAATCTCCACCCATTGTGTTGAATTCGCCTACAAAATACCCAACATACAAAGGCACACATAAATGGGTGCTCAAGAATCAACTCAAGGATCAACCAGAGAGGAAGGAGACAATGAGTAATGAACGTATTCAGGGACAAACACAATTCAAAAGTCGGCCATTGCCAGCACCTACTAAGTGGTAGAACTCCAAGCACTTGCAAAGGCCTCATGACTGTCATCAGCAATGGGTCCGAAAGGACCTGCTCTGCAAGCACAAGGCTACTATCAAGGCAATACAGCAATACGAGTACCCAAACCAAAGCCCATGGCCAAAACCACAACAGGTTCGAATCAATATACAAAGAAATGTGAGAGCTTGCAGCTTCAACTCCCTAATAGAGCCAACACTACACTTGCTCTTGTGTGGAAGATAAAGAAAATTCAGCCAACTGTGAAAATGACCAAGGCAACAACCATACCTACTCTGAATACAAAATGGAATAAGACAGGTGAAGGTAGAGGCAAAGGTGTTCCAAATGGAAGCTATACACAACCAAATGGAAGCCATACACAACCAGACACAACAAAGCTATTTAGTTGGGTGGAAGGAACAATAAGAAGCTCCCAAATAGAATTAAAAAGACTACATCAGCAAATGCCCAAAAGTGCCAAGGTGAATCCTTGGTTTTCAAATAAAAGGGACAAGGTAAGCAATGCATCATCATATGCATGTGTGAGTGTTTGAGCACGAAAGATAAAAATTTGATCTTATAAACTCCACGTGAAATTGCAGGAAAATGGTTTACGCTGTGAACCACCCTATAGTCGTTCACGCCATGAACCATCCTTTGGTGTTTCACGTCGTGAAAAAGTTCAAAGAAATTCACGTCGGTAAGAACTGTGGCAACCAATTATAAAATGACACGTGGCTCCTTCATTAAACATAGCCGCCCTATCCGTGCTATAAAATCAAATTTTTTTGTCTTCTTTTCGTCACTTTTCTTGGTGTGATTTCGTGTCTTCTTCTTCGCCTTTGTGCATCACGTGTTTGCTTCCAACTTCCTTCAACCGCCTACCCAAGCTCGTCGAGGTGGGAGCTTAACTTTTTACTTTTTCTTTTTCGTTGCTTTCCTTGTTTCTATCTTTTGTTCATGATAATGTCAATGGATTGTGTAAGTCTAAAAAAATCTTTTTCGAGTCAATTGATTGAATGCTTGAATGTCTGCCACAATGAATGCATATAAATCCATTGAATGCATTTCAATAAATGCAGTGTTTCAATAAAATGAAAAACGCTCCATCGTGAACATGTGCACACAATGAATAAAATCTCTGACTGCAGTTTCACGTCCTGGACTTTCACGACTTTATGTTTCATGTCATGACTTTCACGCCCGACTTTCACGCCCGACTTTCACACCCTGGACTTTCATGACTTTATGTTTCACGTCATGACTTTCACGCCCTGTTCTTTCACGTCATGACAATTCACGTCATATCTTTCACGTCCTAGAGTTTTACGACTTTATGTTTCACGTCATATCTTTCACGTCCTAGACTTTCACGACTTTATGTTTCACATCATATCTTTCACGTCCTTGACTCTCATGACTTTATGTTTCGCGTCATGACTTTCACGCCCTGTTCTTTCACGTCATGACAATTCACATCATATCTTTCACGTCCTGGACTTTCACGACTTTATGTTTCACGTTATATCTTTCACGTCCTGGACTTTCACGACTTTATGTTTCATGTCAGACCTTTCATGTCCTGGACTTTCACGACTTTATGTTTCACGTCCTGGATTTCACATCCTAGACTTTATGTTTCATGTCATATCTTTCACGTCCTGGATTTTCACATCCTAGACTTTATGTTTCACGTCATATCTTGTTGGAATTAGGGTTGCAGGAATGCACACACAACTTCAAGAAGATGAGGAAGCTTGAGCACAACACTGTAGTGTATTATGAGTGCCAAAAATGAAAGATTACCAACCCTAAAAGATGATGGGCGTATATGCAATGCACGGGGGAAAAAACCTCCTAGAGAGGGAAAAAGTGCCCCGGCGGTCCTAAGTGTGTTCACACACATCACTACTATAATATGGTAACAAATCCCCCCTGGAGTGATGCGGTGAACAAGAGCTAGCACTCATGTATAGGGAAGTGTCTAGCTATGTGGACGAATCCACAAAAGGGAGTAAGCCCAAAGCTTTGCGAAAAGCTTCGAACTTTTCACGAGGCAGAGCCTTTGTGAAAAGGTCTGCAAGGTTATCCTGTGTTGGCACATAAGCCAAACTGATCTCTCCTGCAGAGAGTCTCTCCCTGACATAATGGTAGTGCACCTCAATGTGCTTCGTACGAGCATGGAACACTGGGTTCCGCGCAACTGCCAATGCGCTCTGACTGTCAGTGAAGATGGTGGTGGCAGATGGCTGCCCAACACCCAAATCAGCCATAAGGCGTCTGAGCCACACACACTCAACCGTAGCTGTGAAAGCTGCCCTGTACTCAGCTTCACAACTAGAAGTGGCCACAGTAGGCTGCTTCTTGCTCAACCATGATATGCATGAGCTTCCAAGCATGAAGCAAAAACCACTCGTGGACACGCGTGTGTCATAACAACCAGCCCAGTCAGAATCTGAAAAAACATGTAAATCTGGCGGCAATGATCCCCCCTTGGGATAAAACAACCCAAGATGCCGAGTACCACTCAAATAGCGAAAGATACGCTTCACTGCCTGCCAATGCTTAATGCCTAGGCTATGCATAAATCTGCTCACCTGTGAGACTGCAAACTGAATGTCTGGCCTCGTAATGCATACATAAATGAGGCAACCAACAGCTGTCTGATAGAGTGTGACATCAAAGTGATCTCCAGCATCATGAAGACTCAACTTCAAACCTGTCTCCATTGGAGTAGCAATAGGCTTGCAGTCTTCAAGGCCAAATCTCCGCAACAATGTTTCAATATACTTTGTCTGACACAAAGCAATACCTCCATCACACTGCTTAAATTGTATCCCCAAATAATAATGCAAATGCCCCAAATCTGACATCTCAAAAGAGGCATTCAAATCAGCCTTAAAATCAGCAATATGACTCTCATTTGGTCCTGTGAGCAGCATGTCATCGACATAGAGAGCAATGATTAGATGTACACCATCCACACGTTTAACATACAAAGTGCTTTCTGTTGGACTATTCTGAAACCCATGTGCAGTCAAATATGCATGTATTTTTTCATACCAAGCTCGTGGAGCTTGCTTTAAACCATATAAAGCCTTTTTTAACCTGCACACTTTGTTTTCCTGCCCTCTTTGAACAAAACCACGAGGCTGCGATACATACACCTCCTCATGCAAATCTCCATTTAAGAACGCAGTCTTTATGTCCAGCTGATGTACATTCCAACCATTATGAGCTGCTAATGCACAGATGCTACGAACAGTGGTCATACGACATGTGGGAGCAAAAGTCTCATCAAAATCAATGCCCTTCTCTTGAGCATAACCTTTTGCAACAAGCCTAGCCTTATGGCGATCCACTGTGCCATCAGGCTTACGCTTCAATTTGTATACCCACTTAGTGCCAATGGCCTTCTTGCCAGGGGGCAAGTCACATAAAGACCATGTACCATTCTTCATAATAGCATCGTATTCTGCTTGCATAGCAGCCATCCAATTTTCTGAACTTTGTGCCTCATCAAATGAAACAGGCTCACTTTCATCGCACATACTAGAAACAGCCAATGCATAACAATCTGACGCATAAGAGGCACCATGAGAGCCAGAACGAGTGCGACTAGACAAAGGGGCATCCAACTTGCTGTCACGCAAAGTCTGCACCAGCCATCTAGGCATATTCCTAGAGCCCTCAATCTCTTGTCTCTCATCCTCAAGTGCATCATGCACATCTGCATCAGATATAGGCTGATCTGTGCCATCATTTAAAACCTGCATAGGCTGAAAAACTGCCTCATGAGGTATTGCACTTGACTGTGCACCACTGAAAAGAGGCAACAATGTGTCATAGACATCACGTGAGCTGATATCTGTCTCCTTAGTACATGAAACCAAGGGCTGAACTGCATCTTCCACAAATACAACATCACGGCTAACCAAAATGCGCTTTGTCTGTGGATGATACAAACGATAGCCTTTGCTCTCAGCACTATATCCAACAAAAATACATTTGACAGCTTTGTCATCCAATTTTCTGCGATGTTGCACAGGCACTAATGCATATGCCAGGCAACCAAAAACACGTAAATGGCCAACAGATGGCTTGCGGCTATGCCAAGCCTCATATGGAGTGACAACCTGTAATGCTTTGGTGGGACACCTGTTTAGTACATAAGTGGCACACATGACAGCCTCAAGCCAAAAACCATGTGGTAGACTTTGACTCTTAACCATACATCTTGCCATTTCCATGAGAGACCTGTTTTTTCTCTCAGCCACACCATTTTGCTGTGGTGTATACGGCACTGTACATTGGTGTTTTATCCCACGCTCAGCCAGAAATGCATTAAATTCTGAAGACATATACTCCCCCCCTCGATCTGAACGGAGAGTGCCCATCTTACTTTCTGACACATTTTCAGCCATAACCAAAAACTGTTTGAAGCACAAAAACACTTCGGACTTTGCCTTCAAAGGATATACCCATGCATGCCTGGTAAAATCATCAATGAAAGTCACGAAGTAAAGGTAGTTTCCAAATGATGGAGTTTGCATGGGACCACAAACATCACTGTGAACAAGCTGCAATCTGCGTTCAGCTCTCACTGATCCATCTTTGGGAAAGGAAGCACGCTGCATTTTACCCAATATGCAGCCTTCACAAACATGCTTGACAGGTGCCTCAAGCTTAGGCAAAGAAGACACCATTTCAGATTTCTGCAGGCGCAGCAAACTTGCAAAATTCAGATGACCAAAACGTGCATGCCACAGTTTTGCATCTGAAATAGCCTGCGTATCCATAATAGCACATGCTGAATCCTCTACACATTTGCCATCCATATTGAGCTTATACAGCCCTCGACATAGTGAACCAGATGCTACAATGATGTCACCACAAGAGAGATCATGAACAGTACATCTGTCATCCACAAATTTTACAACCAAACCTGTTTTGGCAAATGCGGAGACTGACAGCAGATTCTTTTTGATCCCTGGCACATACAATGCATCAAAAAGTGTAAAGGTGTTGCCATTTGCAACATTCAGCACAATCTGTCCAACTCCTTCAACGGGATAAGAGGAGTTATTGGCACAAGTGACAGTATTCCCTGTGGGAGCAGACTCAAGGAAAGTGAATAAACTGCGCTGCGAGGTGATATGCTTAGTGGCACCACTGTCAAAGTACCATACATCTGAATCTACTGCAGACATACATGTGTCATGCAAAGATGGGTCATAACTGCACTGCGCATTGAATGCCCATTCTGTATCTAGCACAACATTAGCAGATTCATTGTTAGAAGGAGAGGCATCTGCAACAGCCATACCAGCCTCTTTCTTCTTAGCCTCTTTCGCAGCCAGCTTAGGACACGCTTTGATGACATGATCATTTCCCTTACAGTACTTGCAAAATGTCTTCTGTTTGTCACCCTTCTTCTCATCTTTGTCTTCCTTCTTTGGTTGCGCAGCATTTGCAGATTTCTGCTTACTAGAAGAAAAGCCAGCTTTACCTTTCCCGCTTCTCTGACTAGCAACGAAAGCTTGATCTGCGACACGCATAATATTCCTGTTTTGTCTTGACTGGTCTTCTTGCAGCAAAACAGAAACTAACTCCTCAAATGATAAGGCATTGGGATTGCCTTTCATCATCAAGCGAAGAGTGGAAGCAAAACCCTGATAAGAATCTGGTAGACCATTCAAAACAGTCTGCACAAGTGAACTGTCTGACAGGATTTCATCTGCAGAAATGAGCTGCTCTTTGAAATCCTTGATCTTTGTCAAAAAGCTATCCATAGAATCACCTTCGTTCATATGCTCACTCTCCAACTGTTTTCGGAGATAAGCAACACGAGCCTCATTTCTTGCCTGATACAATGTGGCAAGTACATCCCAAGCATCCTTAGAAGTCCTGCAGGAGCGAATATGTGGGATAATGGTACGTTTGACAGACAGCGCAATCAAGGCATGAGCCTGCGCATCTCTACCATCCCAACGAATCTGCTCTGCTGAAAGTGGTGGTTCTCGAACAGCTGCTACAGCACTTGTGCCTGCACCATCATCAACAGTACCTGTTTCTGATGTGTTTGCAGCATTCCCAGCCACAATAGGACGTGCATCAATACCCTGCACAATGTTCCATAACCCCTTTGCTACCAATACATGTCGCATCATATATGCCCACAATGGATAGTTGGTGCCATCCAACTTATCCTCAGCAGCCAACATGCGGAATACATCATTGTTGTCAGCCATGGCCAATGACTGTACTACTAGATGTAAATGCTGTCTGTAAGAGGTAAACCTGTATAAAATCGACCTGTGCTATGTAGCACAGCCCAAAACAGACGAATGGGCACCTGTCCTGCAGATTTTAATCTTGACAGAAAATCTGCACAGTAGGACGATTTTGCCTGCGCAGTACTTGGAATGCAAAAACGGAGGGCGAAATGACTTCAGATCAAAATTCTGAAACGAACAAGCCCTTTGGGCTCTCCCACGGCATATACTAACCTGCAGACGCTCGTGAAACCTCGTTGCAATCGGAGGAGATGAAGCGGCAGGTGCCGGTGATGCTGCCCGGGAGGAGGAAGCCTGCTCTGATACCAATTGTTGGAATTAGGGTTGCAGGAATGCACACACAACTTCAAGAAGATGAGGAAGCTTGAGCACAACACTGTAGTGTATTATGAGTGCCAAAAATGAAAGATTACCAACCCTAAAAGATGATGGGCGTATATGCAATGCACGGGGGAAAAAACCTCCTAGAGAGGGAAAAAGTGCCCCGGCGGTCCTAAGTGTGTTCACACACATCACTACTATAATATGGTAACATATCTTTCACGTCCTGGACTTTCACGACTTTATGTTTCACGTCATATCTTTCACGTCCTGGATTTTCACATCCTAGACTTTCACGTCTTGGACTTTCACGACTTTATGTTTCACGTCATATCTTTCACGTCCTGGACTTTCACGACTTTATGTTTCACGTCATGACTTTCACATCTGCTCTTTCATGTTCGGACCATTCACGACTTGACGCATAGCCCACCCATTCATATCATGATTAACATACTAACACTAACATTTTTTTTTATAGAAAAAAGAAAAGGTAACCTCCCACCTGTCATTCGACTGACTGTATATGATGATACAGATGTCGGTTTCGAGATCTGAGGCACGAGAGCAACCATCAACAACACAAGCAAGCAATGCTATAGGGTCACCAACCAGTCAACGACTACAAAGCACCAGCAAATTAAAGACCAACTTCTTGGGCCCTTACTTACGCGCAGTCATTCCAGGGAACCCTTATTAGGAAGGACATCACCACACCACATGGAAAGGTAACTCTCCAATGCCATAGCAAAGAGTGCCTCCATCTATTAGAGGATGCTGAAGTCAAAGCTGAGCTCGACAAAGTCGGCCTCCGCAGAATGGCAGAGGTACTACCACGAGGAGTTGACACCGACCTCTGCACCGAGTACCTAAGGACATACAACAAGCAGACAAAAAGAGGCAGGATTACATAGAAGAGCTACTCATCACAGAAGATTTAATCGGAGAATCTTTACGACTCCCAGTTGCAGTGAAGGCACACAGGCACACCCTTGATACAATGCCAATCAAAGAAATGCTAAAGCGAGATTCTTACAACTCAAATGGAGCGGAATACGAAAACATCAGAGATGAAGCCATCGAAAAAGCATGCAGAGCAATGTTATTAATGATGCAAATAAAGCTGGTGGACAGGTACAACAGGGTGGACTTGAACAGGATAGCTAAATCTTATGAGGAGAAGGAGGAGGACGGGGCCTATTATATGCATAAGGAGATGGAGAAATACCTAAAACCCCATCAATCAAAGATAAGTAATCCTTACCTCCTAACTCAGGTACTTAACCATGTGGCAAATAGGCCTTTAAAAGAGCCGGAACCAAAGGAGAGCCTACAACTAGCTATCATCCCCGACCAACCTAAAGAGGCTACCGGAAGGATAGAAGAGGGTCAAGCAATGTTAATGGAAACACAGGAGCTCATAAAGACAATAAAAAAGAACTGATGGACGAAGACAGACAAAAAGATGAGAGGGATAATTGTAGATGTCACAACATAGTCACAAAAGGGGGTGGGGGGGTCCTCCTTTTATTTCTTCTATTTCTTTCTCAAATTTTTTGTTGATTTCAAAGTGGGCTTGAGACCTTTCCACTGTTTTAGCTTCATCATCTCCTTTGTCAACATCAAGGGGGGAGGCATCACGAGCATCCACCAAAAGAGGGGAAAATCTGTTTGTGCCCCTAGATTTAGGAGAACGAGCAGTGGAAAGGGGGGGCTTGCTGAAGGAAAAGAAGTTTTGCCCAAATAGGGCACCTAGTAGCCTTCGCGCCAATTGGAGGAAATTTAGGATACCACCCAAAGAGGGAGAGAGGTGCATTGTGAGGTATCCACAGTCTTGCATATGAATAGCATTAAGCATCGTTTCTTCTTCTTTGAACATAGAAATAAAATCATTATCAGGGAGAAACTACTCCTCTGTTTCTCATTTGTCCCTAATCTAGCTTTTCAAAACCTCTATCAAAGGTCAAAGGCCAAAGTAGAGTCCAATCAATGCCCTTGTCTGGTATGTAACAACCCAATCCCGAACCAGATGAAGTGGAAGGGTGATTGAGATGGACATACCTTTCTTGCTTGAGTCTCTAGGTTTGTTCAAATCGTCTTTGTTTCCTCCTTCATCAGTGGTAGATCTCTGGGCAGCAGACTGAGGCCTGAGGTTAGCAGCCAAAAAAGTTCCATTAGTTGACGGACTTCCTCCTCCAAGAGGAATAGCACCTTGACTCTAGAATTCTTCAAGAAAAGTTAGGTCATGGGCCGCTTATCCGTCGATAGAGGCATGATGTCCCATACCAATGAAGCCCACCATATCTAGATGATGCACTAGCACTTGACCTCGATGTGGCACGGTCCCGACGATATCCTAGGAATCCTCCCAGTTAGAGACCCTTGATTATGAGCAATCCACTCACTTATATAGGGCATATATCCTTTAAAAAAATAAAAGCACCCCTGTATTAGGTCCTTCACATAGTGGGTGCTCTCCAAGGCACATCCAACCCAACACTTGTAAGTAATAATCCCATCTCATCATGGCCTTGTTAGCTTATAGCACTTGTAGACATTCAACAACCACATGTATGTTGCCTCTATTTAAATACCATACAAGGTGGATGGAGGCTTGGATGGTATGGTGATCTCTCACCTTTATCATGTACTTACTACTACTATGGCTAGTGAGACTTGCTCCTGAGCATAGACTCTTGCGTGCCAGTGCTTGCCTCCTTCCAAGTTCCACAGGGTGGAGGCTTGTATATGGTATGGTGATCTCTCACCTTTATCATGTACTTAGTATGGCTAGTGAGATTTGCCTTCGCATCTATTCTTGTGCCAGTGCTTGCCTTCCAAGTTCCTCTTCTGCCTAGCGCACTAAACGTATTTTGGTGACAAAAATTTATGCCGGAGCTCCTCTTGTTATGCAAATGAACTGGCAAAAGGAGGGGTTTTCATTCTGCACTTCTATATTTATTGGTTTTGGCCTTGCCCCCAGCTATATTAGTGCACTTTATAGTATTTAAAGTATTAGAAATAAGGGTATTATTGTTTTGCGGGTGTGACCTCAAGATTTTCACATAATTAATTTTAAATCCCATCGATCTTTTTTGCTGAATAGATAGGTCTTTGGATATGATATGGCTATCAAATGGGTGCATTGCAAAACTTATGAATAGATAGATCTTTGGATATGATATGGCTATCAAATGGGTGCATTGCAAAACTTACCCTTTTGGAATTGTCCTGCCACTTTTTCTATTCCGCGACGGACATTGAGCATTTTAGGCCCACAAAAGAAATTTTTTTGTCCAGCTGGGCTGTCGGACACACGGGTTTAGGAGATTGGATATTGAAGTTATGCTTCTTGATTAAAAAGCAAGTTATTTTGTAAATGCTCCTCTCTATATTCCGCGCTTTTTTTAATTAAAAAAATGAAATACTTTTTACATTTGCTTTTGGAAAGGCACTAGCGCAGCGAAAAGCGAAAGGCTATATATACAGCGATCCACGCCATGATGCAACACCTTGATGGCGAGTGGACATCACGAGCAGGAGAAGGCGGACTTGGAGCTGGGCGAGGGCGGTGGCGCACTCCCGGCGCCAGAAGTTGCAGGTGATGAAGAGCACCACCAGGAGAAGCCGAACAAGAAGAGCACCACTAGCGCAAGCCAACGCCGCCGCCGCCGCTGCCTCCTCTCTATGGCGGCTGTGGCGGGCGTGTTGGCGGGCGTGTTGCTTCTTCTGGGGGCGACCGCGTTGATCACGTACCTGGCCGTGCGTCCCGTGCATTTGCCGCAGTTTGGCGTGACGGGAGGAAGCGTGGCCAGCCTGGACCTTAGCCACCAGCCGGCACCACTGGTGGAGCTGCAGCTAACAGCCCAGGTGCACAACCCCAACCGTAAGATCGGTTTCTACCTGCGGCGCCAGACCCATGTGACGCTCTTTCACGGGGCGCTGCAGATTGCTGAGGGCTGGCTGCAGCCGTTGTACCTGGGGCACGGCGACACGTGGCGGCTGCAGGTGGACATGAAAAGTGGCGAAGCTATTGACGGCGTGGCGCAGGCTGATGCGATAAGCCAGCTCTTGAAGGACGCCAGCAGCGAATCCAGTAGGAG